>NW_006921711.1:1974090-1976281 GCF_000298275.1 Orycteropus afer afer | reverse complement strand
CTTTCTTTGGAATGGGTACAAATATGGATCTCTTCCAGTCAATGAGTGCCTCCAGTGTGGCAGCCATTTGTTGAAACATCTCAATAGGTATTCTGTCAATTCCTGGAGCCTTGTTCTTCACCAGTTCCTTCAGTGCAGCTTTGACTTCTTCCTTCAGTACCATTGGTTCTTGATTATATGCTATCTCCTGAAACAGATGAACATTGACCAATTCTTTTGGGTACAGTGACTCTGTGTATTCCTTCCATCTTCTTTTGATGTTTCCTGTATCATTCAACATTTTCCCATGGAATCTTTCAGTATTACAACTTGAGGCCTGAAGGTTTTCTTCAGTTCTTTCAGCTTGAAAAATGTCAGTGTGTTCTTTCCTTTTGGTTTTGTAACTCCAGGTCTTTGCACATTTCGTTATAATAATTGACTTTGTCTTCTTGAGCTGCTCTTTGAAATCTTCTGTTCAGCTCTTTTTTCTTGTCATTTTTTTCCATTTGCTTTAGCTACTCTCTGTTCAAGGGCAAGTTTCAGAGTCTCTTCTGTCATCCATTTTGTTTCTTTCTTCCTTTCCTGTTTTTTTAATGACTTTTTGCTTTCTTCATGGATGATGTTATTGATGTCATCCCACAATTCTTCTGGTTTTTTTTGGTCATTGGTGTTCAATGCATTAAATTTATTCTTTAGATGGTCTCTAAATTCAGAAGGGATATAATCAAGGTCATATTTGGGCTCTTGTGGACTTCTTTTAATTGTCTTCAACTTCAACTTGAACTTATACAAGAGCAGTTGATGGTGTGTTCCACAGTCAGCTCCTGGCCTTGTTTTGGCTAAAGGTGTTGAGCTTCTCCATCACCTCTTTCCACAGATGTAGTCACCTTTGGTTACTTAGTGCCACTTTGGCGATAATATACCACAAATGGGACAGCTTTAACAAATAGCAGTTTATTCTCTCACAATTTGGAGGCTTTAAGTCCAAGTTCAAAGTGGCTGGTTCTAGGGGCAAGATGAAAGCCTCTCATTCTTGGACTTCAGCTCTGCTTCCTGCTTCTGGCCCACTGAAGCTGGAGGCTCTTCTTCACTCAGACAGCTGCTGGCTGCTGAGGCTGACAAGACCAAGGTTGACAAGAAAAAAGGCACAGTCCCAATACTACCAAATGACATGGCAGGCCACTGATTCAAGTCCGGAAGAAGCCCCAAGATTGGCACGGCATGGCAGGCTGCTAAACAACAACTTAGCTACATGCAGGGCTCAAGCGTGACAAAAAGTTAGAGACCAATCCCAAAGCTTCTCCTTATATACAGGAAGCAGACCACATCCCTAAAGCAGCTCCTCAGCTGCTCATAGCAGATTCCACAATGAAATTGATTACCAGTCTCATCATGGGGAATAACTACCACCAGCTGCCCAGCCACTCAACCAGGCCCAGGCAAATTGACAACAACCTTATCTACCATAGAGTCGATCTTATTCCTGTGTACCATCTGGCAAAGGCCACGTGTATAGCCTCTGTTTATATTGTTGAAAAAAGGCATTTGCAACGAATTAGTCATTCGTCTGCAAAATTCTATCATGCGACCTACAGAGTTCTTTCTATCACCAAGACCATATTTTCTGATTACCAGTGATTCTTCTTTGTTTCCAGCTTTTGCGTTCCAATCACCAGTGATAATCAACACATTTTGATTGCATGTTTGGTCAATTTCAGACTGGAGAAGTTGGTAAAAATCTTCAATTTCCTCATCTTTGGCTTTGGTGGTTGGTGCATACATTTGAATAATAGTAGTATTAACTGTTCTTTCTTGTAGGCGCATGGATATTATCCTATCACTGACAGCATTGTACCTCAGGATAAATCTTGAAACATTCTTTGTGACAATGAATGCCATGTTTTTTCCTCTTCAATATCTCATTCCCAGAATAGTAGATTATATGGTTGTCTGATTCAAAATGGCCAAAACCAGTCCATTTCAGCTCACTAATGTGTAGGAAACTCATAAGACAGTTCTACTCTGTCCTATAGGGTCACTATGAGCCAGAATTGACTCAGTGGCAGTGGGTTTGGGTTCTTTTCTTGGTATTTGGTCAATATTAACTGCTAGCCCACTCAGCTGTGGCCAGGATAGCAAGCTCATGTGGTTGATGTCTACCGTCATTACATCTATGGGAACAACTCTTTTTTTTTTTTAATGGATTTTATTG
>NW_006921711.1:1962721-1967557 GCF_000298275.1 Orycteropus afer afer | reverse complement strand
TTTTGTTTTGATCTTTTTTTCTGATTGATCCCTTTCCAAAGAAGTACTCAGGTATTTGTCTTCAATCTCATTCATTCTGTCTTCCATTGCATCAATTCTACTCCTTTGCCCTTTCAATGTGTTATCTATTTCTGACAATTTAGTATTAATCTTCTGGATTTCTATCTGTAAATTTAGAATCATTTCTAATTTTTCATTTATTTTTCTCATTTTGTTCTTGTATTTTCTTCCAAAATTCTTCTAGGGTTTTGTCTGTGTTTTCTTTGGTCTGTCTCTCAATACTATTAAGATCCTAAATATAATTCTTTTGAATTCCTTATCTGGGAGTTCCAATGCTGTGTCTTCCTCAGGGATGTGTTTTGGATCTGTATCCTGGTCCCTTGTTTCCCTTGCTTCTTTGTGTGAACTATGATGCTCTGTTTTCTCTGAGGCATTGTGATGTTTTTGTGTTTATATTTGGTGATTATATGTTGGAGTGACTTGTCCACAATTTTTGTTTTCTTTGTATGTTATCTACACAGGCAGAGTACTGTGCTGTGCTCCTCTATTCACTAGTTGACAGGACTTATACACTCACCACCTCTCTCCTTTCCTTTGTCAGCCTCTCATATGTCCTTGCTGACCCTGGCAAACAGAGCCTGTTTTAGGTCCCTGGAATCTGAATGAGAATACTATCAGTTTAAAATCTAAAATGATTGCCACTGGTAAACATTCAAAACAGCTGCACCCTCGGTCACTTTTAATATCTAAAATGGCCGCCGCTTGTAAACATTCAAAATGGCTGCACCCTTAGTCACTTTAAATATCCAAAATGGCTGCCACATGTAAACAATCAAAATGGCTGTGCCCTCCAGACAGCAGAAAGTCCACAGCTTATGTTGTCTCCCTCCTTGCTGTTTCTCTTTCTAGTCATAGGCCACCAGAGCAGTTGTCCCTGCAGCCCTTGGTGACCAGGCTGATCTTTAGGTCAATTCTCAGGTCCCAACACCACTTGGAAATATTCAGGCTGTTGGTTTCGTCAGAGTAGCTGACAGTCCGCAGCTCTGACCATCTCTGTACTCACTGTTTTCGTTTAGGTTTTTCTACTAGTTGGTGGCTTTTCCATTAGTTGGTGGCTAATCCACCTCTGTATAGTTCCTTTCAAAGCTCAGGGTTCCAGGATTATCTCCTGTATCTCTGTCAATTGGTTTTTCTTTTCTTTGTTGAAGAGGGTCTGTGTCACTTGTCTACCTCTTCCTCCACCTTACCGGAAGTCCTATGAGAACAGCTCTTTGAAGAAGGACACAGAGGACAGGTAAATTGATTGATGCAGCTACCACAGTTAAAATCTATAAAAAAACAAACCAAACTTACTGCCGAAGAGTCAGTTCAGACTCATAGCGACCCCTACTTGGGTTTCTGAGGTGGTATGTCTGCGGAAGTAGATTTCCCAGTCTTCCTTATGAGGAGTGACTGGTGGGTTTGAACCACCAGCCTTCTGGTTAGCAGTCAAATGCCTTAGGCACTATGCCACCAGAGTTCCCATTAAAATCTATAGGAAATAGCAATAGAAACTTTTATGAGTGACTTCCCAGCTCAGAACTTCATGCGATGCCTGGTGGGGTGAGCCACCAACATTGTACTAAATGGCACTGTACCTCTGGCCAGTTGGAGAGACTAGGTTAGTCACTCTACCCAAGCCAGGTCAAGCTGATTCTCTCTAGGAAAATTTGAGTTAAGGGTGAGAAACTATTCATCAGCCGAGGCTAATCTTTTGAAAAGAAAGATTATCAAGTCAGAACTATGTAGTGACCACTTTCCCCTTTTGTGTTCAGAGAAAGACAGACAGCCGGTCTGTTGTGGGAGAGAATGAAACATCCGTAAAGAGGCAGGGCTAACAAAAGAGAGTAAGCTGTGCCTGAATTCTATAAGGCAACATAGTTTGTGATTCCACAAGGCAACTGCTTTACTTTGAGTTCTGTGAGACATCTCCACATTCTTTTTTGTTTAAATCTGTTTTAGTTCATTTCTGTTATTTGCGACCAAAATAATTGTAACTGAAACATCCAGATTAAAAGTAAGAGTCTTTTGTACACTTGCCCACTGAGACAGTCAGTCATATTAGAATGCCAATATTTTGTTGCCATGAAAAGCTTCTAAATTTATCTTGTAGATTCGCGTATCTGTGTGGCTATACGGTACATCTGTTGGTGACTCATGAGGATTAAATAGTATGAAAGGCCTCTGTTATCTGATTCTCAGTTGAGTGTTATATGACTTCTAGAAAGAAAACTGTTTATGAAGGAAAATTGGCCTTGAGATTTTATCTTTTATTATCAGTTATTATACTCACACTTGTTACAGTTTTCAAAACACCTTTACGCACATTCTCTCATTTGTTCTTCACAGCAGTCTGCTTGAGGAAGTACTATGATATCATTCCTTTTTCACAGATGAAGAATTGAGACAGATCACATGATTTGTTCAGTGTCAGAAATCTAAGAAAGATACAACACAGGCTCAAAACCAACATTTGTGACACACTTCTGGCCCATGTTTGGTCTTTGTCTTCTTATATAGGGATTTGTATGTTTGTGTTGGTTTCTTGTTATGACTTTACAAACTCCCTTTTCTATTGAAGTATAAAATGTGCATAAAAAAGTGCACAAATCTTAAGCGTACAGCTCAGTGGATTATTACAAATTGAACACACTATGTAACCACCACACAGGTCATGAAATTGGACATGACCAGTACCCCAGCTCCCCTTCTTCCCTTACCAATCACTATTCCTTCCTTTCTCTCCAAAGGAAATTTCTCTCCTTACGCCACTCATCAGAAGGAAGACTGGGCAATCTACTTCCATAGTGGTACTGCCTCAGCAACCCAAGGAGGGGTTGCTATGAGTCGGGGCCAACTCGATGGCACACAACAACAACAACAACACTTATTACATCATAGATGTGCTTGCTTTTGAACTTTGTATGAATGAAATCATATGGTATGAATATTTTTGTATCTTCTTTTACACATGTGCGATTCATCCACATTGTTGCAAGTAACAATAGTTCATTCATTTCTATCCCTGTATCCTACTGCATTTTATGAATACCCCATAATTTTATCCATCCTATTACTTATAGATATTTCGATTGTTTCCAGTTTTTGGCCATAACAAACAAAGCTGCTATGAGCATTCATGAACATATCTTTTATATTACCATATATATGCTCTATTGGTTAAATACTTAGGGATGAAATTGTTGGGTCAAAAATTTAGATTTTATAGCTATTGTTAAGCAATTTTCCAAAGTGATTTTATTAATTTACACTCCCATCTCACTGGTACAGGAAAAGTATGGTCTGTTCTTTTGGTTACCTTGTGCTACTCTAACAGAAATTTCACAGGCAAATGGCTTGAACAAACAGGAGTTTATTCTCTTATAGGTTTGGAGGCTAGAAGCCCAAGTTCAAAGTGCCAGGGTCTAGGGACTGGGTGAAAGCCCCTCAACTTTGGACTTCAGCTCTGCCTCTTGCTCCTGGCCCACTGAAGCTAGAGGGTTTCTTCACTCAGGCAGCTGCTGGCTGATGAGGCTGACAAACCCAAGGTTGACAAGTGAAAAGGCACAGTCCTGATATTACCAAACCACGTGGCAGGCCATTGATTCAAGTCTATTAAGAGTCCCAAGATCAGCAGGCAACATGGCAGGCTGCTGAACAATGACTCAGCTTCATGCAGGATTCAAGTGTGCCAAAAGCTGCAAACCATTCTCAAGGCTTCTCCTTATATATTGGAGCAGACCACATCCCTAAGGCAGCTACTCAGCTGCTCCAGTAGATTCCACCATGGAGTAGATTAGTAGTTTCACCATGGGGAATACTACATCCAGCTGCCCAGCCACTCAACCAGGCCCAACCAAGTTGACACATAACCTTAACTACCACATCTGTGTTCTGATCAATACTTAATATTTTCTATCTTTAGCCACAGGGATCTAGGTGAGGAGAGGGAACACAGGCATGCTCAAAGGAGCAGGGTGGGAGAGTGGGAGAAAGGGGATTAAAAGGCCCAGGAACCAGGACAGAGGAGGAGTCAAAAGCAGGAACCCAGGTAAGGGTGGTAGGAGAGGTTTCCAACAGGGAGACAAACTTGTCTGTTGGTTTGTCCTATCCTGGTGACATGTTGATGTGAGTTTTGAGGCTGACCCACTGCTGTTTCAAACGCAGCGGGATGCACATGGTGCACAGGTATCATCCCAGCATACAGACTGAGACAGACTAGGAAGAAGGAAGAGGTCATCCACTTCTCAAAGAATTGGCCAGGGAAAACCTTATGAGTAGCAAAAAAACACTGTTTGATACATTACCGCACAACTTTATGAATAGTCCAGTTAGGTTAGAAGGCTCTCAAAATAGGACTGGGAAAGAGATGCATATTCAGAGTAAACCCAGCCTTACTCATAAGGATAAGGTAAAGCTTTTGAGACCTCCATTTGCTGATGTGGCACCACTCAAATTGAAGAGAAACAGCTGCAGACATACATTAATCATCGGAACATGGAATGTACAAAATATGAATCTAGGAAAATTGTAAGCTGTCAAAAATGAAATGGAATGCATACAGATAGATATCCTTGGCATTAGTGAGCTGAAATGGACTGATTTTGGCCATTTTTAATCAGACAACCATGTGATCTACTATGCCGGGAATGACAGTTTGAAGAGGAAAGGCGTGGCATTCATCATCAAAAAGGATGTTTCAAGATCTGTCCTGAAGTACAGTGCTGTCAGTGATAGGATAATATCCATACACCTACAAGGAAGACCTGTTAATACGACTATTATTCAAATTTATGC
>NW_006921711.1:1950631-1960686 GCF_000298275.1 Orycteropus afer afer | reverse complement strand
AAAGAAGAGTTGATGCTTTTGAGTTGTGGTGCTGGTGAAGAATGCTGAAAGTACCATGGACTGCTAAAAGAACTAACAGATCTGTCCTGCAGGAAAGGCACCTGAAATGCTCCTTGGAAGTAAGAATGGCCAGACTTCATCTCACCTATTTTGGTCATGTTGTCAGAAGGGACCATTCCCTGGAGAAGAATGTCATGCTTGGTAGGGTGGAGGGTTGATGAAAGAGGGGAAGGCCTTCAATGAGATAGATTGACATGGTGGCTGCGATGATGGGCTCAAGTATAGTAGGGATCACGGAGCTGGCATGGGACCAGGCAGTGTTTCATTCTGCTGTTCATGGGGTCACTATGAGTTGGAAATGACTCGACAGCACCTAACAACAACAACATCTTCACTTTAACCATTCTGATGGGTGTGTAACGTGGTTTTAATTTGCATTTTGCTGATAACTAATGATATAGAGCACAATTTTATGCTTATTGATTGTTTGAATGCCCTCTTTTGTGAAGCACCTGTTCAAGATTTTGCCCATTGTTCTATTGATTTATAGGATTTCTTTATGTATTCTCAATATAAGTCCTTTATAATATGTACTATAAACATGTTCTACCTCTCTGTGGTTTGCATTTTCAGCCTTGAAGTTTTTACATAAAAAGAATTGTAGCATTTTATTCATATTTTCTGCATTGTTTTAAAACATAACAATTTCATTATTTAAGGAGCTTTCATGGTATAGTGGATAAGGCACTTGACTACTAACTGGAAGTTCAGTGGTTCAAACCCGCTAGCCACTCCCCAGAAGAAGACAGTGCGATCTACTTCTGTAAAGATTTACAGCCTTGGAAACCCAATGGAGGTCGCTATGAGTTGGAAATGACTCGATGGCAGTGAGTTTAGTTTTTTTATTTAATTTCATTGTTTGAGATAAAATTCAATAAAGAAGATGCTCAAATGACACACTCTGTATCTGGTTTCATCCAGGGTCCTCAGACCTCAAAATAATGCAATGGGTGACTACTACTCCCGTAGTAACTCTAGACCTGTTAAAAGAGTGTAAACAGTTCTGGCTTTCACAACCTGAAAGTATAAGGAGGTCAAGGTAGAAAAGACTGGAAGTAATGATTTCTTTCAAAAGTGCTTTTCCGTATCCCAACTTTCCATGGGTCAGGAAGGAGGGTGCATCTCCCTCACCTCAAGCCAAATGAATGGTGCTTTAAGGAGACCTCTCAGAATATGTTCTCCGGGAGCTTCAGGAACAAGGACTTGGACTTGAACCTCACCAAGTATGAAGGTTGGATGGAGCGTACAGTTGAAGTTTTACTTGCTTGTGGGCCACATTGAGTGTCAGTGGTTTTCCCTTACAGAAGGTAAAGTAGAGTATGTCCCAGGAAAATAGATACAACCTACAGAAAGAAGTTGACCTGGGATCATTTGAAAGGAAACTTGTCCCTTTCCCCAAAAATGTGGAGAAAGTTCAGTTTTGAAGGAGTTGGAATCATGAAAAGCAGACAGCCAGAGAAGTGTTCAGAGAGCTTCAGTCAGGGCATGTGGAGGGAGATGCAGGGGACTTCTGGGAAAACGTCTCGAGACAGAGTCAACTTTGGATATTTTCCATACCCAGAGGACACTGATACCAGATGCCACAGTACCAGGCATAGAAGACTGTTTCCTTTTCCTTTTAATCCTCTTTTCCTCCTGGCACAGCCACAAAGAAGTCAGAAATTGTAGTAAGCAAGTAGGGGAGGTAGTGGGGGAAGAGAGAAGCAGTTGACAGAGCCCACTGCAGACTCTCAATCCTGAAGCAGGCCTGAGTTGTGGAAGAGGTAAATGTTTAGTTTGAACTCTTTTTGGAATTTTGAAATTGCCTTCATCCAGACTGGAGTTACGTGATTATAAGCCTGGACTGGATTCTTCCACAAATTCTCTCTTTAGATGTTTTTATTCTGATGCTTAATCTATTCACTTGATTTTCCATTTCAACTATTAAAATTTTATTTCTAGAAATTCTGGTGGGCCCTTTATCACATCTGCTTACTGATTTTTATAGTGTTTTGTTCCTCACTCATATTTACACACTATTTTTGTTAATTTAAGTATATTAAACATAGTGATTTTATGTTGAGTTGATAATTACAATATCTGAAGTCTTTGTCAGTTGTGGTCTGCTATTTTGTTCTTGTTTGTTGTTATGTGCCCTCGAATTGGACCCAATTCATAATGACCCCTCCTTGGGTTTCCAAGGCAGTATCACTACGGAGATTGCCCAACCTTCCTTCCAAGGAGTGGCTGGTGGGTTTAAACTGCCAGCCTTCTGGTTAGCAGTCAAATGCCTTAGGCTCTACGCCACCAGAGCTCCCGGATAGACTTTGTTGTTGTTGTTGTTATGTGCCGTGGAGTCGAACCGACTCATAGCGACCCCTCCTTGGGTTTCTGAGGCAGCATCACTACAGAAGTAGATTGCCTCATCTTCCTTCCAGGGAGTGGCTGGTGGGTTTGAACCGCCAGCCTTCTGGTTAGCAGTCAAGTGCCCTAGGCACTACGCTACTGTTCTTGTTTACATTGCTTTATTCCCTTATGTTGTTAGATTTTTTACTATGGGCTGGATCATTGGCTTTAGGATTTTATCTGTGGGGATTCTCTGAGGTCCAGATTGCAACTGCAATCTACCGACAAGAAGAATACTTGCTTCTATCCAGTAAATAGAGAAACTACCAACCTGGGACCACTCCAAGTCAAATGAATATTTGCGATTTTCAGATGTCACAGAAAGCATGATTTTGGACTGAAAATCCACTTGAGGACTAGCTTGAAGTAATAATTTCTCAGGGGGAATTTTTTTCTTATTTCCTTTACCCAGAGTCAAGTTCAAGACAAGCAAGTTTTCTTGCTGTCTCCTGAGTGATTAGTTTATTTTTCTTTGGAATCTTAAGGGTCTCAGCTTTTAGGCTCTATTTTTGGTGTGCGTTAGGTGTTTACCTCCTGTCCTCCAAACCCTGTGCAATCATCAGAGTGGAAGCTGAGGTCTCGAGAAGCTGCAAATTCTTCAGAAGCCTTAGGGCTAAGCCAGCTTTGCTCACTTCACTCTTAGGATTCCTGTTTTCACTTCACTTTAGGTCTCAGTAGCTTCCTTTGTAGCATGCCAGTCAGCAACACATTTAGAAATAATTTTTATTTTCAATAATTTATTCTAGATAAAACCCCAAGTGGAGGTTTTACCAAACCTCTTACAGCTTCTGTGGGAGAAAATAGTTGTCTATTCATCCAACCTGTTTCACTTTCTTTCTGGGTGCTCATACTTCTAGAATCCTACACCAAAGGACTTTTTGTGATCTGGGCATAACTGGATGTAATGTCTGAGTTTTTATCCAGTGAAGGGAAATTTAACTGAAAGTGCAGATGAAGAATAGAATTACTTTCATACTTATACATTGCTGAGCTCAGCTTCTTCATAAAACTGATCACACACTCTTCACAATTAGATGACTAACTATGGATGCCTTTAATGTTTCTAAAGACGCATTAAGAAAGAAGTGATAATTCTTCTAAGTTATTGAAGTAATCCTGAAGAGGAATGAGTTTGAAGCACAGTGAAATCTAGCCCTTATAACATATATTTAATACATAAAAGTTTGCAGCACGGAGTCCAAATCAAAGACAACAGAGAACACTGAGTTGAGGTGTTTAGTGACTACAACTTCTTTAGTATTCACAGTCCCTCATAGCATTGCAGGTAGCCCCAAGTCAGAGGTTACCAAATCTCTTATGGTCTCTCTGTGAAAGAATGGTTGGCTGCTGACCAAACATTATCACTTTCTTCTTAGACGCCCAGCTAGACCCTGTTTTCCACATAATAAGTTTCCCTTACAGAAAAGTGTGGTCTGAGTGTAACACTTCCAGCCTGGGCCATGAAAACCTCCTGTGTGGTTATTGGTTGTTGTTGTTAGGTGCCATCAAGTCATTTCTGACTCATAGCAACTCCATGCACAGCAGAATGAAACATTGCCTGATCCCACATCAGCTCCATGATCTCTGCTATACTTGAGCCCATCATCGCAGCCACCATGTCAATCCATCTCGTTGAAGGCCTTCCCCTCTTTCGTCGACCCTCCACCCTACCAAGCATGACATTCTTCTCCAGGGAATGGTCCTTTCTGACAACATGACCAAAATAGGTGAGATGAAGTTTGGCCATTCTCGCTTCCAAGGAGCATTTCAGGTGCCTTTCCTGCAGGACAGATCTGTTAGTTCTTTTAGCAGTCCATGTGAGAGCTAGACAGTGAATAAGGAAGACCAAAAAAGAATCTATGCTTTTGAGTTGTGGTGTTGGAGAAGAATACTAAGAGTACCATAGTCTGCTAAAAGGACTAAAAATTCATCCTGGAAGATGTGCAGCCGGATTGCTCCTTGGAAACAAGAATTGTCAGACTTTGTCTTATCTACTTTGGTCATGTTGTCAGAAGGAACCATTCTCTAGAGAAGGATATCGTGCTTGGTAAAGTGGAGGATCAATGAAGAAGGGGAAGGCCCTCAACAAGATGGATTGACGCAGTGGCTGCAACTATGGGCTCAGGTATAACAAGGGTTGTGAGGCTGGCACAGGACTGGACAGTGTTTCATTCTGCTGTTCATAGGGTTGTTATGAGTCGGAGCCAACTTGATGGCACCTAACAACAACAATAACATATAAGGAGCTTTGGTGGCATAGTGGGGAAGACATTTGGCTGCTAACCAGAAGGTCAGTGTTCAAACCCTCCAGTTTCTCCACAGGAGAAAGGTGAGGAAGGCAATCTACTTCCCTAAAGATTTACAGCCTTGGAAATCCAATTGGGGTTACTATGTGGGTTTTTTAAATTAGTTATGTATGCTTAAGTGTAAACTACTTTTAGGTACAATAGTATGTCACAGACCAAGAGGTCAGTGGCAGCCTGAAGTGGGAAAGAGGGAACTTGCAGCCTAATGTTTAAATGTTTTCTATATACCAGGTAACTTATATATATTATTATTATTATTATTATAACTATAATTTATAACCTAATTTTAATTATATTTTCAAATCAGTACTTAAAAGAAAAAATTGGTAAATTTTGACTATATAGAAGTACGAAATTTTTTTGCATAGGAAAAAGAAAACAAACCCAAGAATACAACATAAACAAGTCTGGAGATAGTGACAAATTGGAGAACACATTTGAAACATAAATCTCAGATAAAGAAATAAGCTCTCTAATATTTAAAGAATTAAGAGAAATATAATAAACCACTTGGGAAAATGAGCAAAAGACATGAAAAGAAAGTTTACAGAAAAGAAGATATGCAAAATGGCCCTCAAACATCTGCAAAGATGTTCAACTTCACCCAAAACAAGAGAATACAAATTAAAACTATATCAAGATGCCATTTTCCCCACTGAAGCATTAAAAAAAAAAAAAGAAGAAGAAAGAAAGAAAAGAAAGCTTAAATATACACTGTTGACAAGGTTCTGGGGACACAAGCATTGTTTTATAAATTCCACCTATGGAGGGTGAGGAGTGAACTTTCCCCCAAATAATTTTCATCTTTGTGCTTGTTTCCTTCAAGATAACTTCTAAAGCATTGGACTTTCCCCAGTGATTGGAGCGTCTTTGATGAGAACGTAAGCACATGTAAAGGCTTATAACTCATATTGAGTGGGGGTTGACTATGTCAGAAAGACCCGTGCCTACCTATATCAACCTTGTGGTCATTTGTGATATTAAGGGACCTCAGGGATGAGTGGATGAAGTGTTAATTATACAATGAGATCTCCAATAAAGACTCTGGGCACTTAAGCTCCATGGGCTTACTGGGGACAGACATTGGTGCATGTAGAAGAGTGGCACATTCTTTGGGACGTAGAACCTTCACGTTAAGAACCCTTCCATACTTCACCCTATTCATCTCTGGATTTGTATCCTTTTTGCTATAATAAAACCATAATTAAGTGTAACACTTTCTATGAGTTCTGTGAATCATTCTAGCAAATTATTGAACTCAAGGGAGTAGTGAAATCCAACAGGTCAAAAGTGAAGAGGCCCTCAGGGACCCTTGAGCTTATGGCTGGCATCCTCAAAGGACAGTGGGAAAACCCAGAATTTATAGTCAGCAAGTCAGAAGTGAAGGTGCCTGGGGATTCCCAAGCCACTGTTGGCATCTGAAGTCTTGGACATACTTGTTAATGTGGAGGACATACTTGCTAACTGGCGAGGTCTGACATAGCTCCAAGTGATTAGGGTCAGAGGAAGAAGTGCTGTGCATGCAGCAGGTGTCAGAACAGAAGTGGAAGAGAGAACAGAATTGATAACAAATTGTATTAATTTGCCATACACACACACGCACATACACATGTATATGTGTCCACTGAAAGGGCCTAGAAACAATGATACCACATTAGCAATGAGCATAGCTAGTGTCCATATCCTGGTTTCTAAACATCACTGCCTACTGAAAGGAAACAGTGCTCCTTGGAGAAATGGTCCATTTCACTCTGGGGCCATTCTAAATCCAACAAAGTAAATAAATTTTAGCTGCTAATGGTGCTTATGTACAACCAAACATCTCATGGGATTTGGTTCCTTGGTTTGGAAGTTTAGGGCCTTGGTTTCATAGGACATCCCAGTTAATTGGCCTGGTAATGTGTTTAGTGCTTCTGTTCTACCTCCTTGTGTGTTGTGTAATGCCTGGAGTCTTAAAATCTTGCAAGTGGTCATCCAAGGCATAACAACTGATCTCTATTTACCTAGGGCAACATAAAAAGAAGACTCAGGAACAGGAGGAGGAAATGGAATGTGGAGCTAATTGCCTCCTTGAACAACTGGAACCTTTGCAGTAAAACCTGAAGAAGTGAATGGTGTCTGACTACCATTATTAAACATGTTGAACAAAGATTCTATAGAAGAATCTTGATCAAAAGAGGAGAAATTTCAAATTTCAAAACAGAATTTCAAATTCTCATGGAATCTCGCTTTTTTTGGAGTGATGAAAGCTGGTTGAACCCCTGAAGCTATTGTCCTGAGATAATCTTTAAACCTTAAACCAAAAATATCCCTGAAGTCTTCTTAAAATCAAACAATAGTTTAGCTTAACCAATAAAAAATATCTGCCTTGAACATTGTGCCCTTTTTAATTCTTTAAAAGAATTTTATTGTGACTTTGGGGAAATTCATCTTCCATACAGCAGTTCACATACATTTTGTCTCGTGACATTGACTGTAATCTACCACAATGCAACAGCTCACCTCCTATTTCCTCCCCATAGCCACCTCTTCCCTGTGTCCTTCCCTCCCCTGCACTCTTGCTCTCCAAGCTATCTCCCTGTGCACACACAGCCCTTCTATTCCCCCATATTGATCTCTCCAAGGAGTGTATCTACCTAATGTAAATGTTCAGCTCATATGCCTGTCTGTTGTTTGTCTGGAAGCCACCGGAGTGGGTTCAAATTGTTGAATTGGTGTGTGTTCTGCTATGCATATTCTTAACAACAATAAAAATAAATTACTTAAAAATTTTTAAAGAATGTTATCTAATAAATGTGGAAAGAATGATAGAATTATATAATCATCATTTTGCAATGATCAGCATTATAATTTATGCAGACAGAGATCATTAATGAGTGTTAAAACCATTGGGTGAATAGCTGTTGGGAAAAAAGACTAGTTAAATGGTCTTGAAGTATGACCTCATGGATTATTTATTAATTAAAAAGGGGAAAACTACTGGCAGATACCACCTTAACTAAGTGATCAAACTTATTATCACTAATAATGGAACAAACTGGCATTGTATGCCTCCTAAAGTGATACAATGGAAGGATAGAATATCATCTGTGTAGTGGTGTAGTGCCTAAGACATTTGACTGCTAACCAGAAGGCTGACGGTTCAAACCCACCAGCCACTCCTTGGAAGGAAGATTGGGCAATCTACTTCTGCAGAGATATTACCTCAGAAACCCAAGGAGGGGTCGCTATGAGTCAAACTGTCTCAATGGCAATGAGTTTGTTTTTTTAGTAGTACTGCCAACATATTTAACCTAAAACTAATCAGGAGGAAACAATCAGGCAAATTCAGATCGTGGGACATTCTACAGGACAAGTTGCTTGTCATTTTCTGAAATGTTAGAGTCATGCACACAGACCAATGGAATGGAATTGAGAGTCCAGAAATAAACTCATACATTTATGGTCAAATGATTTTTGACAAGGGTGCTAAGTCCATTTCATGGGAAAAAAAGAGTCTCTTTAATAAATGATGTTGGGAAAATTGGATTTCTACATGCATAAAAATGAAATATGATCTATACCTCATACCATACACAAAACAAATTAAAAATGGATTAAGAATCTAAACGTGCATACTAAAACCATAATATTTTTAAAAGAAAATGAAGGGCAACACTGTCTGACCTAGCTTCTAACAATGTATTATTTAGTATAATAACAAAAGCACAAACAGCAAAAGACAAAATAAATAAATGGGACCTCATAAAAATATTCATTCACAGTAGCCAAAAGGTGGAAACATCAACAGATAATGGATAAGGAAAATGTAGTACATACATATGTACAATGGAATACTAGTCAGCCAATAGAAGAAACTATTTTTGATACATGTGACAATACGTATGGAACTTGAAGACACTGCTGAGTGAAATAAGTCAATCACAAAAGGACAAATATTGTATGACCTCACTTATATTAAAAGACAGGTAAAGGCAAATGTATAGAGACCAAAGTTTATTAGTGATTATCAGGGATAGGAAAGGAGCTCTGGTGGCATAGTGCCTAAGGCATTTGACTGCTAACCAGCACGCTGGCAGTTCAGCCACTCCTTGGAAGGAAGGTTGGGCAACCTACTTCCATAGGGATATTGCCTTGGAAACCCAAGGAGGCATTGCTATGATTCGGATCCTACTTGATGGCAATGAGTTTGGGAGTAAGGAAAAGGGGGCATTAGTGGTGATGGAAAAATTGCATTGATTAAGCCCTCGAGACACAGTGGTTAAGTGCTTGGCTGCTAACCAAAGGTTGGTAGTTTTAAACCGACAGCTGCTCCTTGGTAGAAAGATGTGGCAATCTGCTTCTGTAAAGATTTATAATCTTGGAAATGGCAGTTCTCTGTTCTATAGGGTCCCTATGAATCAGAATCTACTCAGTGGCAATGGGTTTGGTTTGAGTGAAATGTAGGGTTGCACAACCCATTATTGTAATTGCTGTCAATAAGTTGTGCACTTGTAAAAAGTAGAACAGGCAAAAGTTATGTTACAGATATATTTACAACAACAACAGAGTAGTTCCTGAGGTTTCTTATGTACAACCAAAAATTTCATGGGATTTGATTCCTTAGTATGGAGGCTTAGGGTCATGATTTCATGGGACATCCCAGTTGATTAGCTTAGTAATGTGTTCAGTGCTTTTGTTCTATCTCCTAGTTTGCTGTGTAGAGCCTGCGGCTCTCAAAACTTTACAAGCCACCATCCAAGTCATGACAATTGGTCTCTGTTCACCTGAAGCAACAGAGGAAGGAAAGTCAGGAATAGAAAGAAGATTTGACTAATTGCTTCCATGAACAACTACTTCCTTTGCCATGAGACCAGAAGAACTGGATGGGACCTGGCTACCATTACTGAACATTTTGATCAAAGATTAAACAGAAGAATACTGATCAAAAATGGGAAAAGTGCAGAATAGAACTTCAAATTCTCATGGACTCCAGACTTTCTGGAGCCATGGAGGGTGGATGAACCCCTGAAATGATTGCCTTGAGATATTCTTTAAACCCTATATCAAAAATAATCCTTGAAGTCTTCCTAAAACCAAACAACAGTTTAGTTTAACTGGTAAAAAAATATCTGCCTTGAGCATTAAGCTCTTTTAAGACCTGTCTGTATGGGATCAAAGGGACAATAGCAACTTGAAAGATTAAATAGGAACCGTAAGGGGTAGTGCTAACCAGAAGGCTGGCGGTTCAAACCCACCAGCCACTCCTCGGAAGGAAGGTTGGGCAATCCTACTTCCGTAGTGATACTGCCTCGGAAACCCAAG
>NW_006921711.1:1937429-1949862 GCF_000298275.1 Orycteropus afer afer | reverse complement strand
GTTATGCGGTGTTTTGTAGTTGCTACATTATTCTTTAGGGTTGCATAGTATTTCATTACGTGTGTGTCCCACAGTCTTGTTATCCATTTTTCTGTTGATTGTTTCCATCTTTTTGCTATTGTAAATAGTGCTGCAGTGAACATGGGTGTGCATATGTTTGTTCTTGTCCTGGCTCTCACTTCTTTAGTATATATACCTAGTAATGGGATTGCTGGATCAAATGGTATTTCTAATTCCAGCTTTTTAAGGAATCTCCATACTGTTTTCCACAATGGTTGTATCGTTTTACAGTCTCATCAGCAGTGTATGAGAGTCCCAATCTCTCTACATCCTTGCCAGCATCAACCATTTTCTGTCTTGTTGAACTTTGCCATTAGTGCTGGGGTGAGATGGTATCTCATTGCTGTTTTGATTCACATCTCTCTGATGGCTAATGATCATGAACATTTCTTCATGTAATTGCTGGCCACCTGATATACTCTTTGGTGAAGTGTCCATTCATGTCTTCTACCCATTTTTCAATTGGATTGTTCATCTTCTAGCTGTTGGAGCTTTCTATAAATTTTAGAAATAAATTCCTTGTTAGATATATATTTATCAACAAGTATGAATTTGTTGCTGTCATTTTTGTTAGGCGCTTTTTCATGGTGTTGATTTCTTTGTTCCCTATAACTTTCTGTTCTGAGCTCGTTTTGTTTATGAATCGTGTTATCGCTTCCTTCATTATTATTGTTTTAGTATTTGCTAAATATTTATGCTGGTCCTCTTTTTTATTTTGATGTGAAGGTTTATAATTTTTCTTTGATGTTACCCTGTGATTCATAATTTCTTCCCAAGTTTAGAACACTCCTTTCTATCTTGTAGTTGTCTTAACTTCCCAACCATTTAGAAGTTCTGTAACTACACAATTTTTTCCTTCTTTTTGTTTTGTAGTTGTCCTCATTTGTCAATTTATGTCTCTGGTTCCCTGTTTACAGTCTTGTAGGCTTATTTACTTTGGATACTTCTATAACTGGGTTGGTATCTGGGTTATGTCATCATGTGTGTTAATGGTGAGTTGTTGTTTGCTGTTGTTTCTTCTCTGTCCAGAGGACTCCCTTTAGCATCTCTTGTAATGTTGGTCCGGTTTTAACAAATTCCCTTAATTTCTGCTTATCTAGAAATGCCCTAATTTCACCATCATATTTGAGGGACAATTTTACCAGGTATATAATTCTTAGTTGAAAATTTTTCTCTTTCAGGGTTTTATATATACCATCCCTATGTCCTCTTGCCTGCATGGTTTCTGCTGAGAAATCTGAGCTTATTCTTATTGGTTGCTCCTTGTAGGTAACTTTTCCTTTTCCCGTGCTGCTTTTAGGATTCTTTCTTTGTCTTTGGTTTTGGTCAGTTTGTGGATGATATGTCTTGGTGATTTTCTTTTGGGGTCTATCCTGTTTAGGGTTCATTGGACTTCTTGAATGGATATATTCTCATCTTTCATCATACCAGGAAAATTCTCTTCCAACAAATCTTCGACAATTTTTTCTGTGGTTTTGTCTCTTCCTGTTCTGGAATTCCGATTACACATAAGTTATTCCTTTTGATGGTATCCCACATGAATCTTAGGCTTTCTTCATTTTGTTTTGATATTTTTCCTGATTGATCCTTTTCCAAAGAAGTATTGAGGTATTTGCCTTCAATCTCACTAATTCTGTCTTTCACTGATTCAATTCTACTCCTTTGCCCTTTCAATGTGTTATTTATTTCTGAAAATTTAGTATTAATCTTCTGGATTTCTGTGCGTTGATTTTGTATCATTTCTAGTTTTTCATTTATTTTGTCCTTTTGATCTTGTGTTGTCTTTTGAAATTGTTCTAAGGTTTTCTCTGTATTTTCCTCCATTTTGTCAGTGTTTTCCTTGATGTGTCTCTCAAGTCATTGAAGATACCTAAATATAATTCTTTTGAATTACTTATCGGGGTATTCCAATGCTGCTTCTTCCTCAGAGATATGTTTTGGGTCTGTATCCTGGTCCCTTGTTTCTCCTGCTTTATCTTGCTTCTTTGTGTGGACAGTGATGCTCTTTTGTCTCTGAGGCATTGTGATGTTTTTGTGTTTATATTTAATTTTTGATTGTATGTTGGAGTGACTTGTCCATGATATTCATTTTCTTTGTTTTGTTTATATGTTATCTATGTAAGCAAGATACTGTGCTGTGCTCCTCTATTCACTAGCTGGCAGCACTTATACACTCACCACATATCTCCTTTCCCATTGTCTGCCTCCTGTATGTCCCTGCTGTCCTTGGCAAATGGAGCCTATTTTTAGGTCCCTGGAATCTGACTGAGAATGCTGTTACTTTAAAATCCAAAATGGCCACCGCTTGTGAACATTCAAAAGGACTGTACCCTCAGTCACTTTAAATATCCAAAATGGCCACTGTGTGTAAGCAATCAAAATGGCTGCATCCTCTGGACAGCTGAAAGTCCACAGCTCAGGTTGTCTCCCTCCTTGCTGTTTCCTTTCCTAGTCATAGGCCACCAGTGCAGTCATCTCTGCAGCAGTTGGTGATCAGGACTGATCTTTAGGTGAATTCTCAGGTCCCAACACAACTTGGAAATATTCAGGCTGTTGGTCCTGGTCCTGTCAGAGTAGCTGACAGTCCACTGCTCTGACTGTCTCTGTTGTTGTTATGTGCCATCGAGTTGGACCAGACTCGTAGTGACCCCTCCTTGGGTTGCCAAGGCAGTATAACTATGGGAGTGTACTCACTGTTTTTGTTCAGGTTTTTTCACTAGTTGGTGCCTAATCACTTCTGTATACTTCCTTTCAAAGCTCAGGGCTCCAGGATTATCTTCTGAAAGACCAATCTCTGTCAATTGGTTTCTCTTTTCTTTGTTGAAGAGGGACTATGGAGCTTATCTGCCTATTCTGCCATCTCACCAGAAGTCACAATGTTAAACTTCTTGCATGAAATTTTTTCTCACTGCCGTCAAGTCGGATCCAACTCATAGTGACCCCTCCTTGGGTTTCCGAACTGGTATCACTGCAGAAGTAGATTGTCCAACCTTCCTTCTGAGGAGTGGCTGGTGGGTTTGAACCACCAGCTTTCTGGTTACCAGTCAAATGCCTCAGACACTAATAATATTATGTAATAGAATGTCCTTTTCTTAGGAGATGTTGTTGTGTGGTGTCAAGTCAATTCTGACTCATAGTGACCCTACAGGACAGAGTAGAACTGCCCTATAGATTTTCTAAGGCTGTAATCCTTATAGAAGAAGATTGTTAGGTCATACTCCACCCTACCCCCATCCACACCTCCGCCTGGAGCAGTTGGTTCCATAGCTGACTTTTCAGTTAGCAGGTGAGCACTTAACCACTGTGCCACTAGGACTCATACTAAGTATCAAAAGGTAAAATTTCTTATATACAACTTACATTGGTTTAAATAGTTAAAAATAAGATAGGCAGACAGGTAGGGAGAGAGAGAAAGAGTGAGTTAGCAAATGTTGAAAATGTTAAGGCAGGTGAATTAAGTAGGTGAAAAGTATATGTGATTCATTGTACTATATTTTCAATTTTTCATAGGTTTGACATTTTTCAAAATAATAACTTAGGAAAATGTTTGAAAGTGGTTTTGAGTTGTGCCTAAGGAAGTCTTTCAAATTTAGACTGAAGGTATGGGGGATAAATTATATTGGGATGGGCCTGTGGGCAGCCATCATGTTAAATGTTTATGTTAGACTCTAGCAAACCTCATGTAGCTTTATGTAGGTGTGGTATAATTCAACAAAAAGCTTTAAAATGAGAGAGAGGGTAAAGGAAAACCACCAAAGATCACATAAGTTACTAGTGGCAGAGCTGGGATATAGACTCATGCTTATACTCCCCCGCAGGGAGCAAAAAAGCCAGAGGCATTCTCTGATCTGAAACCAAATAACCTACTTCCCAATATTGCAGATGGCTAACCTTGAAAACAATTTATAAATAATTCTTAAATGCTAAAGATTGTCACAGAATAAAAGAAAAAGAATACTTTAAAAGTACTGTTCTATTAGATTAAGCTTGAGAATGTTTGGGATTTATAATAGAATTTGAGGAATTTAATAAAACAGTTATTTAAAAACAAAAGAACAAAAGGCTCTTTGATATTGATTTAATAAGAGTTTAAGAGTAGTTAGGAAGAACTCACTTCCAAGCACTCTAATGTGGAATTTAAGGGTGGGGGAGGAATTAATTGCTAAAGAGGAGAAATTGTCTGAAAATTAATGTGATTTTATAAAAGTCACTAAGTCTTACAGTAAAAGACCTTTGCATTTTTTTCCCAAGTCTTTCAAAATTCTATCTTCAGACCTCTTCTCCTCTTTGCTCTCATCTTCTCTTTCTTTAACCAATGCTCTTATTAGGTACTGTCATGGATTGAATTATGTTCCCCCGAAGTATATGTCAACTTGGCTAGGCCATGAGTCCCAGTGTTGTGTGGTTGTTCTTCATTTTGTGATCTGATATAATTAGCATCCATTTTGTGATGCAGTAAATCCTAACTTCTATATGTTAATGAGGCAGGATCAATGTGACGTGTATCTTTTTCTTACTGCTATTGTTATTATTTACTGTGATTTATTTTGATTTGGGTGAAAGTTTACAGCAAATTGGTTTTCCAACAATTCATACACATTTTGTTTTGTGACGTTCATTGTAATCTCTTCAATATAACAGCACTCTTCCCACTTCTTCCCTGTATTTACCGTTGGCCTTTTTTCTTTCCTATCCCTTCCTGCCTTCTTAGCTTTATCCCTGGGCAAATGCTGTCCTTTTGATCTTGTATATTGATTGTTCTAATTATGTGGGATATATCTTGAGTCACCACCTTATAAGACCTTATTCAAGTCTTGCTCTTACTCAAGTCCCACCCTATCTTAAGTCACTCTCTTACCAAGTCAGACACTTGCTTGAGCCTAATGAGACCTAAAAGGAGAAAGAAGCGAACATAGAGAGAGGGGGACCTACTACCACCAAGAAAGAAGAGCTGGGAATGGAGTGGGTCTTTTTGATCTGGGGTGTCTGTGCTGAGAACTTCCTAGACCGTGTCCATACATTATGGGTGTGTAAATTTGACAGAGTTCTCAAATGCTCCTCCTTGGAAACTGTAATACAGAAATGCTCCCCCAAGGGCATGTTGCAGCATGGTTTAAAATAACTAAAAATAGGAAATAAACTAATATTCATCAATAGGGGGGGAATCATTAAATAAATCAAGGTACATTCATCCTACCAAATACCACATACCCATAAAGAATGAAAGTGAGCTCTATCATCTGACATGGAAATACATCAGTGATATATCATTAGGTCTTAAAAGCAAATTGCTAACACTATATCTATAATATGGGAACTCTGGTAGCATAGTGGCTAAGACACTTGCCTGCTAACCAGACGGCTGGCGGTTCAAACCCACCAGCCACTCCTTGGAAGGAAGATTGGGCAATCCTACTTCCGTAGTGATACTGCCTCAGAAACCCAAGGAGGGGTCACTATGAGTCAGGGCTGACTTGATGGCACATAACAACAACAACAACAACATATCTATAATATGATCTTAGGAGAGAAATAAAAACTAAACTTATATGTCTAGAAGGCTGTCCTTCAACACAACTACCAATTCCATTGGTATGAAAGATTATGCCTTATTGTCCTGGGCTGGAGGAGATATTTTTGGCCACTGCCTGAATGCGGGTAATAAAGAAGTGAGAGACATTAAAGGCCCCTCTGAGGTTTTCCATCTGGCATGGGGAGAGGCAGTCAGGTAGGAAGGTTCATGGAATAATAAAGCAGGCACTGTTCTAGAAATCAGAGCAGAGTCCAATACTCTCTGTAACCTGATTCTACTATGCACTTTCAACTTAGCCTTAATAGTATTGTAAATTTATTAAGAAGAACTTGAATCATTATTTTGAAAATGTGCTTACATATACTTAACCAGAATTTGATCCATAATATTCTCAGTAAAAGGAACTTGAATCACTATTTTGAATACGTGCTTACATACACTTAACCAGAATTTGACCCATAATACTCTCAGTGCCGTTTGTACCTCACGGAATGTCCTAGATATACTGTGATCTTATTTCTAATAGCTGAATAAGCTAATCCTCATAAAGCCACACGAGTACTCCACTGTGATGTACTACAAGGAAGAATTAGGATGTTCTCAGTAGGCAACTGCAGTAAGCTACCTGCTGAGTCACTGAGCTGATCTATTTTTAATCCAATGAGCAAAACTTCTATTTGGTGTGACCTTATCTGAATGATATCTTCAATAGAGCTTGTAAAAACTATACCATACCAAAAATGGAGGAAGGATTCATTTTCATTACTCCCTGACAAAATAATGATCCTGCTTATTCAGTTAGACTTAAATCTTTTATTTTAACTTGAGATCAAATAAGTATTATCTTAATAAAGACAGGCAGCCTAGTCGTGAAAACAAAGCAAGATGAAAAAAGCTTAGCAAAATTAATTTCTCTTTTTCTTTTAGAATTTATCTTTAGACTAATAGTCCTGGAGATGTATTCATCATGTAGAAATTTTATTCTCATTTTACATATATTTCTCTACTGATACAGAAAAAGGAAACTGGCTAAAGTATCACCACATGATACTGCTTTCAGTAGTGCCAAATTAGATGAATAACTGGTTTTGTTATTGATGGAAAATGTTCCATCAAAATTATGAAACCCCTGCTGGTTTAACTAGTGGAAAAAAGAAAAAAAGAAAGAAAGAACCAACAGTGTTCATAAGGCCACTATTAAATAGAAAAAAAAAATCTTGTAATTGGATACCATTTGTTACTAATTTCCTTTTCAATTTCCACAAGAAAAAATATAATTTGACGCTAATTGTTTGAAGAAGGTAGAGAGAAGTACTGTTATCGGTGTTAATAAATTATCTCTTATATTTTTGGGCAATCCTACTTCCGTAGTGATACTGCCTCGGAAACCCAAGGAGGGGTCGCTATGAGTCGGGGCCGACTCGACAGCACATAACAACAACAACAACATAATATTATCTCTTACATATATTATAAAATGTGAGTAGAAGCATTTGTTTTATCAGGTCTAGGAACTTTTGGCCTGTGGATGAGATTCACCATTGATATTTTAAGTGAGTTTCCTTTATAGACTTCAACAAAGTAACATAATTATTATGGATATCTAGCCAAGAAACACACATTCCCAGCAATAGCCTTTGAAGGATGGTTCCAAGAAGCCCATTTCCACTTTGGGGTCATACCAACCAGCGGATCTTTAGCATTCCCCATTAATTTTCTAGGACCAAGGCTATGCTTAGAACTATGGAAGGTAGAAAATCCTAAGAATAGTTAAGACTAACACTGGTAAGTTTTATCTTTGGAGTTTCTTTCACCTCCCAAATTCACAGTGCATATTTTGTGTTATCAACATAAAATTTGAAATGGACATTGAAAATTATTTTTGCCCTTCATCAGACATTATAAGTTGGCCTACCCCATGTTTCCTCTATTTCCCTCCTTCTGAATGGAAACCCAATTTGTTCAGGGTGGCAAAATACCCAATTAAAAATATTCATCTCTCTGGTCACCTTGATAGCCAAGGGTGGCCATGCAACCTAGTCCTGGCAGATAAAATGTATATAGAAGTCTGCTGGATGGAATGGCCAGAGAAGCTATTGTTTTCCTGGCTAAAGGGTCAGTCTCAACTGGCCTAGGCCCCTTAGTCATTTCCTATTTCTCTTTCCCCATTCTTCCTGCCTATAACATTACTATGATGTATAGAGCATCCATCTTGCAACCACAATGACAAAAGTCACACAGAATGGATGGTTGGTAGGAAGCTACAAGGAGCCTGCAGTCAATCTTGAGCAGCTGTGCCAGATCTGGCCAGCTTATTTCAAGGGTTGGCAGATAAATTGGTACATGGGACACAGTTATAATAAAAAGTATACTTTGTTATCTGTAATGCAAATTCAGTTGGGTGTTTTGTATTTCTCTTTTCTAGATCTGGCAATCCTACCTGCTTCTAGACTCTTGTTTTATGACAACAATAAAACTCTATTTAGTTAAACCACTATTGTAGTAAAGTTTCTATTACATGCAGTTGAATTCAATCCCTGGTTCACTTTTAAAAATTATTTGTTGTGAAATAACAGACTGGGACACAAAATAAAAGCTATTATCTCATAGTGGCTAAGGCACTTGACTGCTAACCAGAAGGCTGGCGGTTCAAACCCACCAGCCACTCCTCGGAAGGAAGGTTGGGCAATCCTACTTCCGTAGTGATACTGCCTCGGAAACCCAAGGAGGGGTCGCTATGAGTCGGGGCTGACTCGACGGCATATAACAACAACAACAACAACAATCTGTATTGTACTCAATTAAAAAACCATTTGTATGAGACCAAAAGGTCAACAATTACTCTAACGCAAAGATGAGGAGATAAGGAAGCAAGGAAACAAGATTACTGTAGTTAAAGAGAATGCTGATAAATTATGAAAAACATAGATAGTGTCACTGAACAATTTTTATAGAATTGTCAAATGGGAACCTAGATTGCTGTGTAAATTTTCACCAAAAACACAATAAAATATTGCTTTAAAAAAAGTTATTTGTTTAAAATTGAATTATTTTGAATTAAATTAGGCTTTTCCTTTAAGTTCTGACTTTTAGATGAACTACTTGGAATTATGAGTTTCCTAACCTCTTCTTTTTTAGAAAATGCAAGCTAGACATGGCTTTGAAAGACTGGGTATTTTTTTCTATCAGTAGTTGGCTCTTGAAATTTAATAGCAGTAATTAACAGAATTCAAATGTGTACATATGATTCACCAAATCAAGACACAAAGATTTAAGGCAAAGCTGCAACATCAAAAACTTAAATGTATGAGATATAAGTAAATTAATAAATTCATGGGGAAATACCGTTGACAAATGAACTAATATTTCTAGGTTTAGTATTATACTTTTACTGCCCTTATAATACCAAATGACTCATATTGTAGAAGGCAAATTGACTGATTCATCTGAATTACTTGACTGCTAACCAGAAGGCTAATGGCTCAAACCCACCAGCCACTCCTCGGAAGGAAGGTTGGGCAATCTACTTCTGTAGTGATACTGCTTTGGAAACCCAAAGAGGGGTCGCTATGAGTCAGGTCTGACTCCAAGGCACATAACAACAACAACATACTTATCGCAATCCATAAGAAATTTGGGATATAAAAAAATAGGTTAATAGTATGGCTTCCACCTTTCAAAGATTTACGATATTTTGAGGGAGATAAAGCTTATGCAATTTAGGATGAAGCACAGAGGATCAACATAAAATGATATAGTTATACATAGAATATAAGCAACTATCAAAATATATAATACAGCTAATGGGTAGTTGTTCTTAGGTGCCATCCAGTCAATTTTGACTCAATGACCTCATGTGACAGAGTAAAACTGCCCCATAGGGAATATACCCATGACCATATGTAAGTTTGGCAGACAATATTTCTACATACATATTCGTATGTGCTACAAGAATGTCCATGTATATAATATAGCTAACAGGGAAAAGTTATGATAATTTCTCAGCAATAGCTAAACACCCTGATAGAATAAGTCATTGGGTCCACTGGCTTGGGACCATGGTCATGGTGGATATCAAGCTCAGTTGGCATAACATACCACATGGTTTCTATATGTGGTTGTTCTACATCCTACTTTGGTAAGTAGGTGACTGGGGTCTCACAAGCGGCCATCTAAGATGCAACAATTGGTCTCTCCTCATTCAGAGCAAAGAAGAATGAAGAAAACCAAAGACACATGGAAAGAATTAGTCCATGGGACTAGTGGACCATGCGATCCTCAGCCTACATGACCCTCAAACCAGAAGAACTAAATGATGCCTGGCTACTGCTGTCAACCACTTGGAAAGGGTTCAAAATAGGAAATTCTGGATAGAGTGGGAGAAAAATGTGGAACAAAACTCAGTATCAAAAAAAGACCAGGCTTACTGGTGAAACCCCTAAAACTATGGCCTCTAGTGACCCTTTGGGGCTGGAATTGGACTCACTTTGTGGCTTCCAGCTAAACAATAGACAGTGTATAAGGAGGACATTTATACCAGGTAGAAAAACTCCTTAGAACAATCAACCATTGGGAGACCAGAAGGGCAGGAAGGCATAAGAAAGAACAACACAGGGAAAGGGTTAACAGAGGGAAGAGAGCTGTTACATTATGAGGATTGCAGTCAATGTCATGAAACAAAATGTGTATGAACTGTTGTATGGAAAATGAATTTACTATGTAAACTTTCATCCAAATCACAATTTAAAAACAACAACAACAAGCTGCCTCATAGGGTTTCCTAAGCTGTAATCCTTATGGGAACAGATCATTAGGTCTTTCTCCCATGGAGCCTGGGTGGGTTCAAACTGCCAACACTTTTTAAGTTTTAAACTTTTTAACCATTGTGCCACCAAAGTTCTTTAATGGACTGTGAGGACAGGAATAATTGTTGGAGAAGATTTCATGGAGTAGGTAAGATTTGTGGTGATGCTTAAGATTTGTCTGATATATGTCTGTGGTATCTATGTAGCATCTCTGACTACGTGGACTCCACTTTGCAAATTCCAGGGAACATCCACCATTTACATTGTATGCTATAGAATGGTATCTCCCCCATGTGAGTGGTGCCCCTGAAGTTGTGCAAGGAGCAGCTCTGTCAATCATTGTCTAGAATACCAGGGTTGCAGGTCTAGGCCTGGCCTATCTAGAAGCAGGGTATGGAAGTGTGATAAATATAATGGTCAATAAATCTGTAATTTACATCAGTATTCCAGCTGTACACTCTGTTCCCTTATTCTCCAGTTTTATATAGTTTCCAAAATTTAATGTACCAGTTACAAGTTTAAGTTTTCTTCAGTAACTATTTATATCTTCCTGCTTGTGTAAAATAAATCTCCTCATTCATAAAATTAGACTGGTAATAATACCTTATCCTACTTACCTAAAAATAGTTTCCTACCTGCAAAATGGGGCTAATAATACCTACCCTATTGATTTCACAGGGTTATTTTGAGCATCAGATGTGAAATGATGAAAGCGTGTTGAATGTCAAGGCATTACACAAATTTGAGGCGTCACTATAGTTTTTCCTTACATTGGAATCAAAGCATTTGTCAGAAAAGCACAAGTTGTCCACTATAGTATGTTTGACTAAGCACAGGTCTGATATTTACTAGCCCAATGGACCTACACGTTTGTGCTTCATTTTGTGTTTACTACTTTCATTAATAGCAATTTTAAAATGAGTTAGCAAAAGCCTATGCAACTCATGTGATTACATTTATAAACCTGGTCATAAAAAAAAAGGTGGATTCTATTTTCTCCTTTCTTATTCTGCTCAACTTTTCTACAGTTTCCCATTTCTTTTGACAAAAGTGACATTGTTCAAAGCAGAGTGGCAGATGAAGTACTTTGCTTGTAGACACTTTCTTTTCACCTCTTAGACTGGCTCTGGTTTGAAAGCATTTAGTATGATCATTGAAATTTTCTGCTCAGAAGTGAATGGGCATTGTGATGGCACTCTGGAAGATGAAATGAACTCCACTGCAGGAACCAGAAATGAGTGATTGTCTAGCTTTCAGGTGACTTTAAGCCAGTCCTCTCATCTCTCTGGGGATTCAATCTTCCTATCTATAAATGATCTCACTAAATCCTTTCCACAGTTAATTTTTCTATCATGTAATTAATTTTTAGAGAATAAGTAGAAAGAGAGGGGAAAAAAATTAACCCACTAATAGATCTACTAATGCTTGAAAGGAGTCCTGGTGGTACAGTGGTTAAAGTGCTTGGCTTCTAACTGAAAAGTCAGTGGTTCCAACTCATGAGCCACTCTGCAGGAGAAAGATGTGATAGTTTGCTCCCAAAAAGACTGCAGCCTTGGAAACCCCAAGGGGCAGTGGGTTCTTAGGGGGTTAATGCTCGAAAGCAAAAGTAAAAATAACTTTTCTAACTTTTTGATCTTCTGAGTCTATTTGTTTTCAAGCACATTCATTAGAAAAGCTAAATTGGTACTAAACACTTTTCTCCTGTGGAGCCCTGGTGGCACAATGATTAAGTGCTCACTGCTAACTGAAAGTTTGGTGGTTTGAACCTACTCAGCAGCTCTAAAAGAGAAAAACTTGATCTGTTCCCATAAAGGTTACTGCCTAGAAAACCCTATGGGGCAGTTCTACTGTGCCACGTGGGGTCACTATGAATCAAAAATCTACTCCACAACACCTAGCAACAACAACCATACCCTTGGCACAAGTGTTTAAGCACTCGACTACTAGCTTAAAGGTTGGCAGTTTGAACTCACCCAGAGGTACCTCAGAAGACAGGCCTGGCAATCTGCTTCCTAAAAGTTGCAGCTCTAAAAAC
>NW_006921711.1:1928306-1933284 GCF_000298275.1 Orycteropus afer afer | reverse complement strand
AAAAAAAAAAAAAAAACATAGGGAGTAGTTCTATTCTGTACACATGGATTTGGAATCAACTGGACAGCAACTAACAACAATAACTCTATTTATAAGGGCATAAAGTCATAAACAGTACTTGTGATAGTTAAGGTTATATGTCACCTTGGCTGGGCCATGATTCTCAGAGTTTTAGCTACTATGATATAGCCATCCTCTGTGATGAGATCTGACATAATCACCTCCATGACGAGATCTGCTATGAGCAGCCGATCAGTTGGAAGAGAGTTTCCTCAGGGGTGTGGCCTGCTTCCAATATATATAGGCATCCTGGCAAAGATCTCTGGCTTTTTGATCAAGATCTTGCATCTGGTTCTTCATCATCTGGACTGGAACCAGTGGCCTGCCATTTGCATAGAATCTTGGCTTGATCAGTCCCTGCACCTATGTGAGTGAGGAGAAGCCTCCAGTTTGATGTCTGACCCACGGATTTGGGACTTTCCACCCTCTACAACTGTGTCAGCCATTTCCTCAAAGTAAATTTATCTATCTATCAGCTTGTATACATAAGCTTCACTGGTTTTGCTTCTCTAAAGAACCCAACCTAAGACAGTCATTGACTTCTGCATTCTGTTTCAGATATCAAAGATTCTTTGTGAGGAAACATAGTTATCTCCTTTGATAATAGTTCTTAAAGTGTGGTCTATGGATCTTCAGGGTTCACCAAAACGTTTTCAGGAGGTTAATAAAGTCAAAAGTATCTTCCTACTAACATTTAGACATTACTTACCTTCTTTAGTGTGTTGACATTTGCACTGATGGTGTAAAAGCATCACGAATGGCAGCTTAACATGAATAAAGGCAATTGCACCAAATTGTAGTGGTAGTCATTATATTGTTCACTGGCAAGAACTTGTAATAAAATAAAAACAAAACAGTTTCACTCACGAATATCCTTTATGAAGCAGTAAAAATACTTAAATTTATTAAATCTTGCTACTGGAGTACATGTCTTTTTAATATTCTGTGTGACAAATGCAAAGTACGTCCAAAGCACTTGTGCTGAATACTGAAATGCAGTGGCAGTTTCAAGGAAAACTACTTGTGATTTGAGTTGGAGGCTGAAGTAGTTGCTTTTTCATGGAACAACTTTTTATTTTAAAGGATTACTGATAGACAAATTATGGCTGTTAAAATTTGAGTGTCTGACATTTTCTTAAAAATGAATGAAGCAGGCCTGTCACTTCAAGGAAAACAATTGGCAGTATTTATATTCAAGAGAAAATGAGAATTTTGGAAAACTTAAACTAGCCACTGTGAACTTGACAACTTCCCAGTATTTAAAGACCTTTCCAATGAGATTGCTGGTGATATTAATGACTGTCATTTTTTTGGTTCTGGTTAATAAAATGTGTCAATATGTAGAGGTGGATTACTCAATAAAATGATAGTTTCTAAATGAGCAATGCATGATGCATAAAATATATGTGCACGGGTAAACTATCCATTCAAAGCGCAAGATAAACAAATGGATTTTAATATAACAGTGTAAAAAGTTCAGACTGCAGACTGTGACTAATCTGTAAGAAAATACAATTTGTCAAACTTTGACAAAATATCAAAGAATATTCACAATTATCTTTAAAAACTATTGAAATTCTCCCCTTTTGAAATGGTAAACACAAGAAGGAAGTGGAAAGAGTGCTGTTACATTGTGGGGATTGCAATGAATGTCACAAGACAAAATGTGTATGAATTGTTGAATAGAAAACCAATTTCTGTAAAGTTTCACCCAAATTAAAAAATTAAAAAATTAATTATAGTAAAAAGGAATGGAAACAGTAAGTGCAGAGATGGATGGAGATGCAGATTATTAGCTTCTCTGATATTACCAAAAGTCTGAATATTTCCAAGTGGTGTTGGGACCTGAGAATTGACATAAAGATCAGCCCTGCTTGCCAAGGGCGACAAGGATGGCTGTGGTGGTGGCCAATGACTAAGAAGGGAAAGAGCAAAGGGAGAGACAACAGGAGATATGGACTTTCGAATGACTGGAGGGTGCAGCCATTTTGGATATTTTAAGTGACCAAGGGTGCAGCCATTTTGAATGTTTGCTAGAGGTGGCCATTTTGGATATTTAAACTGACAGCATTCTCATTCAGATTCCAGGGACCCAAGAATAGGCTCTGCTTCCCAAGGCAGTGAAGACATATGGGAGACTGATAACTGGAAAGGAGACAGGTGGTGAGTATATAAGTGCTGCTAACTAGCAAATAGAGGAGCACAATACCCTGCTTACTTGGATAACATCCAAACAAAGCAAAGAAAATTAAAATCTTGGGCAAATCATTCCAACATATAATCACCAATTAAATATAAATACAAACATGTTGAAATTCCAACACCATGAAAAAGCACATAACAAAATGACAGCAACAAATCATTCTTGTTGATAATTACACTGAATGTCAATGGATTAAATGCACCAAGAGATGGAGAGTTGCAGACTGGATAAGAAAACATAACTCATCAATATGCTGTCTATAAGAGACATACCTTAGAGAGAAATACAAAAATAGACTAAAAATCCAAGGTTGGAAAAACATATATCAAGCAAATGGCAACCATAAAAAAGCAGGAGTGGTAATATTAATTTCTGATAAAATTGACTTTAAGACAAAAACCACCATAAGAGACAAAGAAAGACATTATATAATGATTAAAGGGTCAATTGAACAAGAAGATATAACCATAATAAATATCTATGGACCCAATGAAAGAGCCCCAAAATACATAAATAAGACTTTAAAAGAGTTGCAAAAGCAAATAGATGACTCCACAGTCATAGCAGGAGACTTTAATACACCACTTTCAATGAAAGATAGAACAACTGGAAAGAAACTCAACAGAGATGCAAAAGAGCTAAACAATACAATCCACCAATTTGACTTTATAGACACCTGCAGAGCACTTCATCCAACAATAGCACAAAATACAGTCTTTTCCAGTGCACATGGAACATTCTCCAGGATAGACCATATGTTAGACCACAAAGCAAGTCTCAATAAACTGAAAAACAATGAAATATTGCAAAGCATCTTCTCAAATCACAATGCTATAAAATTAGAAATCAACAATAGGAAGATGAATGGAAAAAGAGCAAACATGTGGAAACTGAATAACACCTTCCTTGAAAATGACTGAGTAATAGAAGAAATAAAAAATGAAATTAAAACTTTGAATCAATTGAGAATGAAAACACAACATGCCAAAATCTTTGGAACACAGCAAAAGCAGTGATCAGAAGCCAATTTATAGCAATAAACGCACACATCCAAAAGAAGAAAGAGCCAAAATCAACACTGTAATCCAACATCTCCAACAATTAGAAAAAGAGCAGCAAAAAAATGCTTATAGTCAGCAGCAGAAAAGAAACAATAAATTGAGCAGAAATCAATGAAACAGAAAGTAGAAAGACAATAGAAAAAATCAACAAGACTTTTCCAAAGGTTCTTTGGAAAGATTAATAAAACTGACAAACCACTGGCAAATTCAACAAAGGAAAAGAAGGAGAGAATTGTGGTAGTTCAGTTGGTGTGTCAACTAGGCTGGGCCTGGTTGAGTAGCTGGGCAGCTGGATGTAGTATTCCCCGTGATGAGACTGGTAATCAACTCCATGGTGGAATCTACTGTGAGCAGCTGAGTAGCTGCCTTGGGGAATGTGGTCTGCTTCCTGTATATAAGCAGAAGCCTTGGAGACTGGTCTCGAGCTTATGGGATGCTTGGACTCTGCAAGTAGCCATGTTGTTGTTCAGCAGCCTGCCATGCTCTGCTGACCTGGGGACTTACAACAGACTTGATTAATGGCCTGCTGTGTGGTTTGGTAACATCGGGACTGTGCCATTTTCTTTGTCGACCTTGGACTTGTTAGTCTCAGCAGCCAGTAGCTGTCTGAGTGAAGAAAAGCTTCTAGCTTCAGTGGTCCAGGAGCTAAAGGCAGAGCTGAAGCCCAAGGCTGAGGGGCTTTTACTCAGCCCCTAGAGCCTGACACTTTGAACTTGGGCTTAAAGCCTCCAAACTATAAGAGAATAAACTCCAGTTTGTTAAGGTCATCTCATTTGTGGTATATTCTTGTCAGAGCGGTACTAGGTAACCAGAACAGAATATGGTACCGAGAGAGTGGGGTGCTGCTCTGACAGATACCTAAAATGTGGAAACAGGAGTGGAGTGCATCCTTGACCCGAGACCCTGGCAGAGAGACCCCGGCATACAGCATGAGAGACAGCAGTAACAGAGCCCAGAGACTGACATTAAACAGCAAAAGCTTACCAGCCCACAGAGGAGAAAGCTGGGTGTCATTGGGTAGATGGCTTCCTGGCGGAGTGGATTGCCTTTGGGCATTAATTGGTAAAGAAGACCAGCATAAAATGGAGTAGCAGGTTGGCCAGCCCATGGAGCAAGAAAGCTGAGTGCTTTTAGGGAAGGAAGATTTCCTGCAGAGTGGGTTGCCCTTGGCATTAATCGGCAGAAGCAGAGAGACCAAGGAAATGGAAGCAGAGCTGCCTCAGCCTGAAAGCGTAGGACCATGGCCTTTGTGGGTGGAATGCCCACAGCCTCCTAGGTTTCAAAGAGCCAGGCCTTCACCAACTTGGTTCTAGAGTGTGGAGTTGCTCGTTCATGTGAGCCAGTGGGATGGAGCCATAGCTGCTGCCCAAGAGTGAGGGGGTGGGGCTGCCATGCCCAAGAAGGAGAGGAACAGGGCCCACCAGGCCAAGGGGGTGAGGTTGCCACTTAGAGGAACTAGGGGACTGGAGCCACCCAGTGAGAGATCTGTACAGATGCCACCCAATGAAGATCTGTATAGATGCCAAGTTGATAAGGGATGGAATTGTGGTAGTTCAGTTGGTGTGTCAACTAGGCTGGGCCTGGTTGAGTAGCTGGGCAGCTGGGTGTAGTATTCCCCGTGATGAGACTGGTAATCAAGTCCATGGTGGAATCT
>NW_006921711.1:1923970-1927191 GCF_000298275.1 Orycteropus afer afer | reverse complement strand
CAAATTCATTTTATGAAGCAAGCATAACCTTGATACCAAAACCAGGCAAAGACATCACTAAAAAGGAAAACTATAGACCAATATCCCTCATGAATATAGATGCAAAATGTCTTGCACAAAATCCTAGCCAATATACTCCAGCAACATATCCAAATTCAAACATTATGACCAAGGCTGGTTCAACATCAGAAAAACAATCAACATCATCCATCACACAAATAAAACAAAGGAAAAGAACTACATGATCATACCAGTCAATGCAGAAAAAATATTTGATAAAATAAAACACCCATTCCTGATAAAAAAAACTCTCAGCAAAATAGGAATACAAGGGAAACTCCTCAACATAATAAAGGGCATTTCTGGAAAACCAACAGCCAACATTATTCTCAATGGAGAGAGACTGAAACCATTCCCCTTGCAAACAGGAACCAGACGTGGATTCCCTCTATCACCACTTCTATTCAACATTGTATCGGAAGTCCTAGCCAGGGCCATAAAGCAAGAAAGGGAAATCAAAGACATCCAAATTGGTAAGGAAGAAGTCACACTATCCTTATTTGCTGATGATATGATCCTATACATAGAAAACCCAAGAGACTCAGCAAAAAACCACTGGAACAAATTGAGAGATTTAGCACAGTGGTGGTATACAAGATCAACGTACAAAAATCAGTTGGATTCCTCTGCACTAGCAAAGAGATTGTTGAAAAGGAAAAACGGAAATCAATACAAGTTACAATAGCTACCCAAAAAATAAAAATACTTGGGAATAAATCTCACTAGGGACACAAAATGTCTGTACAAAAAAACCTACAAATCACTACTCCAAGAAACCATAAGAGATCTACATAAATGGAACACCATACAATTCTCATGGATAGGAAGATTGAACATTGTGAAAATGTTAGTACTACCCAAAGCAATCTATACATTCAATGCAATCCCAATCAAGATCCCATCAGCATTCTTTAAGGATATAGAAAAACCAACCACTAATTTTATATGGAAAGGAAAGAGACCTCAAAAAAGCAAAGCACTATTGAAGAAGAAGAACAAAGTTGGAAGTCTCACCCTCCTGAATCTCAAAACCTACTATACAGCCACAGTAGTCAAAATAGCCGGGTATTGGTACAACAACAGACACACAGACCAGTGGTACAGAATTGAGAACCCAGAAATAGATCCATCGACCCATGGTCAGCTGATTTTTTGAGAAAGGGCTGAAATTCATTAAATGGGGAAAAGATGGTCTCTTTAACAAATGGTGCTGGCAAAACTGGATAACCATTTGCAGAAAAATGAAATAAGATCTGTACCTCACACCATACACACAAACTAACTCTAAATGTATCAAAGACTTTAATGTCAAACCTAAAACTATAAAGTTCCTCAAGAAAAAAAAATAGGGACAAAAAAGGGGCCCTCATTTATGGCATAAATAGATTGTCAAGCATAACCCAAAATGTACAAATAGCAGAAGATAAACTAGTTGAATGGGACCTTCTAAAAATTAATTTTTATGTGCTTTCAAAGACCTCCAAAAGAGTCAAAAGAGAACCTATAGATCAGGAAAAATTATTTGGCAATGACATATCTGACAAGAGACATAGCTCTAAAATTTATAGAAAACTCTAGCACCTCAACAAGAAAAGGATTGACAATCCAATTTAAAAATGGGCAGAAGACATGAATAGACACTTCACCAAAGAGGATATTCAGACAGCCAGCAAAACATGAAGAAATGTTCACAATCATTAGCCATCAGAGAGATGCAAATCAAAACAATGGGATACCATCTTACCCCAGCACTAATGGAAAAGTTCAACAAGACAGAAAATAACAAATGCTGGTGAGGATGTGGAGAGATTGGGACTCTCATATATTGCTGTATCTCAGATGATACAACCACTGTGGAAAGCAGTATGGTGATTCATTAAAAAGCTGGAATTAGAAATACCATTTGATCCAGCAATCCCATTACTAGGTATATATCCTAAAGAAGTAAGAGCCAGTACAAGAACAGATATATGCACACCCATGTTCAGTGCAGCACTATTTACAACAGCAAAAAGATGGAAACAACCTAGGTGCCCATCAACAGAAGAATGGATAGCCAAACTATGGTACACACACAGAACAGAATATTATGCAACGCTAAAGAATAATGTAGAATCTGAAAAACACTGCATAATATGGATGAACTTGGTGGACATTATGCTGAGTGAAATAAGTCAATCACAGAAGAACAAATATAGTATTAGTTCATTATTGTAAAAAGTCAGTAAATGTTTATATATGGAAGGAAGCTTTCTTTGTTGGTTACCAAGGGTGACAGTGGAAGGGAAAGAACAGTGCAAAAAAAAAAAAAAAAATTGACCCATGTCACTTTAGTTTTGTTTATTTCACTGTACATAAATTATATTTCAATAAATGTATTTTTTAAAATTATAGTTAAAAAATCCTCCTCTTTTCAAACTACCTGTGTGAAGTCAATTTTTCTTCATGTGTTTTTCATGTGTTTCTGCTGAGCAAAGTATAGTAACAGATTGAATGCAGAGGCACACATGAGAATTTACCTGTTTTCTATTAAACTTTACATTAAAGATATTAGGAAAAAAAAAAGTAAGCCAATGCAACTCTTCTCCCCAATTTTTAAAACAATAATTTTTTTTCATTAAAACATATTTCTGCATTAATATGTAATGGGTTTATTGTTATTGTTAATGAATGAAGAATTGTTTTAATTCTCAATTTTGATTTCTAATACAGTTAATACCAATAGAAATGATACACATAAACATAAGCTATTTGATGGCACAATAACCTTTCTTTTTTTTTAACTTGTGATCTGGGTGAAAGTTTACAGAGCAAATTCATTTTGTGTACAACAGTTCATACACATTTTGTTTCATGACGTTGACTGCAATCCCATAATGTAACAGCTCTCTTCCCACTTTCTCGCTTGATCATTATTTCCCTGTCTTTCTTTCCTATGCATTCCTGCTCTCTGAGCTATTTCCCTGTAGAAATACTGCCCTTCTGGTCTGCCATGGTTGATTGTTCTAAGGAGTGTACTTTGTATATATGTCTACCTTATAAGTCTGTCTATTGTTCAACAGGCCAGAAGAGCAGGAGAAAGGGGTAAAACCCAGTCACTAGTGCTCAGATGGCTCCCTTGTTACCCTCCCAAGAGGGACCGGGTCTCCGGGAGCAAGGTA
>NW_006921711.1:1916038-1920331 GCF_000298275.1 Orycteropus afer afer | reverse complement strand
ACGGTGGCTGCAATGATGGGCTCAAGTACAGCAGGGATTGTGGGGCTGGCGCGGGATCAGGCAGTGTTTCGTTCTGCTGTGCATGGGGTCGCTATGAGTCGGAAATGACTCGATGGCACTTAACAACAACAACAACATTGTTCAGCTGAAAGCCTAGGAAGTGAGTTCAATTCCAGACCCAAAGAATCTCTAGGAACTATAGTCTTAGGGGTTTCACCAGTCTCTACCAGACCAGTAAGCCTAGTCTTTTTTATAATTGAGGGTTCAGTAACTTTTAAAAGATTAAAGAGACCTGAGAGCAAATGTTTGAGAACTGCTGTTTTATGACATCAGCCTTAAAAGGTTAGGGAAGGTCACCAAATTTTCCCAGCTCCTCAGTATCTTTTTATAGTTCTAAACCATCAGCGTTTCTAATCTATTTTCTTCACTAACACACTATGTTGTTGTTGTTGTTATGTGCCGTCGAGTTGGCCCTGACTCATAGCGACCCCTCCTTGGGTTTTTCCGAGGCAGTATCGCTACGGAAGTAGGATTGCCCAACCTTCCTTCTATAGCCCTCAGTAATGGAGTTTGGGACCTTATTGGGCAGAAGTAGTGTTATCTTAGTCTTTACTTCATCCCCAGCACACACATAGAACCTGGCGTGTAGTAGTCACTCAACAAAAAATTTATTGAAATGAATTGAGTAGAATTATAGAATTAATCCTCAGCTCTCACCATATTTACTCATGTTTTAGAATACATCTTTTTTTTCAGGGTAATGATTTCAATTTCCTTCCTGTCCAAAATAGTCATTCTTCAAAAGTACCAAACCTAAAACTTGACTCAACCATGGCATGTCAGACGCGAGGGGAATAAAGAAACCACAAAATCCAATCACGAAATTCATAGATAGTTTTTTTCATTTTTTTACTTGAAACTGGTAATGACTGTAAATGTTGATCCATAAAGAACAGAGTCAGGCTGCCTGGGTTCAAATGCTGGTTCTGCCATTTACCAAGCAACAGCAAAACAAACCCCGAAATCTCAGTGACTTAACACAATAAAAGCTTATTTCTTATTCAGAATCCAAAAAAAATAAAAGGTTGATGAAGCTCTCCGCCATCTGATGACTCAGGGACCTGGGCTCCATGTCTTGTGGCACAATCATTTTAGCATGTGATTTCAGAGCCACTACTCTCAATCTTCAATACCTCAGACCAGAAGGAACACATATATACTCACTTCTGACTGCTCACAGCCTACTGGGAAGGACTAGTTACATGGCCCTACACTGACAACAAAGAAAGCTGGGAAATACAGGATAGCATATGGAAGATTGGGTAAACACTACTGTCTCTGCAAGCAAGCTAAATTATTTTAGGATCTGGTTAAAACAAATAAGCATATTTTTCCAATTATTCACAGTATCTCTTAATAAGAGCCGAAACAGATGTATTTATCCCTTGTAGAAAGCAGGGATTTATTAGTATTTAATTTTTAAAAAATGGATAGATATCAACAAACTGATTCTAAAGCTTATATGAAAAGGCAAAAGACTCAGAATAACCAGCACAATATGAAGAACAAAGTTGGAGGATAGACACTATCTAAATTTAGGATTTACTATAAAACTATAGTAACCAAGATAGTGTGGTTGGTGAAAGACTAAATCAACACATCAATAGAACAGAATAGAGAGCCCAGAAAAAGACCTACACAAATAGAATAAACTGATACTTGATAAAATAACAAAGAATCTAATGGACAAAAGAGAGTCTTTTCAACAAATAGTGCCAGAACAATGTGGACATCCAGACTGAAAAAAAAAAAAAAGAATTTGGACACTGACTTTACATCTTTCACAACAATTAACTAAAAAAGGATCATAGAACTAGATGTAAAATACGAAAGTATAAATCTTCTAGAAGATAACAGGAGAAAATCTAGCAACCATGGGTTTGCTAGTGAGTTTTTAGACCCAACAACATAAACATGATCCATGAAAGAAACAACTGATATTAGACTTTATTAAAATTAAAACTTCTCCCCTATGACAGACACCGCTAAGATAAGGAAAAGACAATCCACAGATGGGAGAACATATTTGCAAAACACATATCTGATGAAGGACTTATGCCCAGAATATATAGAGAATTCTTAACATTTAAGAATAAGGAAACAACCTAATTCAAAAATCAGCAAAAGATCTGAATACACACCTCACCAAAAAGATAAACAGATGGAAAATATAGAAAAAGATGCTCAACATCATATGTCTTTAAAAAAACCAAACTCACTGCAGTTGAGTCGGATCTGACTCATAGTGACCCCTCCTTAGGTTTCTGAAGCCGTATCACCAGGAAGTAGATTGCCCAATCTTAGTTCTAAGGAGCAGGGAATTGCAAATTAAAACATGAGATACCACTACACACTTATTAGAATGGCTAAAGTTCCAAACACTGATAACATCAAATATGATGATGTGGACAACAGGAACTTTCATGTTTTGCTGACAGGAATGAAAAATATTACATTCCCACCAGCAAAGTGCCAAGGATTTGGGGATAGGTATGTGTGTATTTGCGGAGGAAGTTGCAGGTGGGAGACATATGAAGAGGTGGAGCACCAGGCATTTTTAGTGCAGTAAAACTATATTGCATGATATTGTTATGGTGGATGCATAAATCATGTATTTGTCAAATCCATAGAACTGTGTAACACTGAATCCTAGTGTAAATTATGGATTTTAGTTAATAGTAATGTATCAATATCAATTCATTGCTTATAACAAATATACCACACCCATGTAAGATGTTAATAATAGAGGAAACTATGGATAGGAGGGAAACAGAATATTTGGGAACTCTCTGTACTTTCTATTCAATTTTTTTTGTAAATCTAAATCTACTCTGAAAAACAAAGTCTATTGTTTAAATAAATGGACATTCTTCCATGCTGATTTCTTTCCATGTGTTACTTTTAGCCCTCTTTAGATTCATTAATGATTTGCTCTCATCGTTAAGCAAGTATTACTTTACACTTCTGTTAAAATATAATTTCCAGCAAAAATAAATGCTTGACCAACCTTATGGAGACATTAGAGAAAACTGAAAAACTCAATGCTTGAATTCATATTTGTGCCAGATCACTTTTTGTATCAAATACCAACTCTTTCAGACTAATTCAAGACCCTTCCTCAGTAATTATCCCACCCTCTTCCACCACACACACACATACACTGTTCTCTAACCTATCTTCTTACTTCTCTGAAAAAAATTTTTCTGTGCCCACCAAAATTACATTCAATTTTAAACAAATTAATAAGTATTTACTAGGACACTATGCCATTTGCTATTAATCACTTGATAAATTGTAAGCAAAAATAAAGTTCCACATTTTCTGAAATAGTCCTGATTTTCAATGCTACAATTTTCTTTTTCTTTTTTTTTCTTGAGGAAGAAACAATGGACATAATTTATTAGAACCTGGAGAAGCATGAGATAATGTATCACAAAATAATTTGATTTTACAACATAGATACTGGCCGGAAGGTGTCGATGCAGTGTTGTCAATATGAAGGGGTACAAAAGAAGAGCTCCGTGTTCTTTTAAAAGTGGTTGTTCTTGTTGTTGTTAGGTGCCCTCGAGTCGTTTCCGACTCAAAGTGACCCCATGCACAGCAGAATGAAACACTGCCCAATCCCACGCCAGCTCCATGGTCCCTGCTATACTTGAACCCATCATCGCAGCCACTGTGTTAATCCATCTTGTTGAAGGCCTCCCCCTCTTTCGTGGACCCTCCACCCTACCAAGCATGACATCCTTCTCCAGGGAATGGTCCCTTCTGACAACATGACCAAAATAGGTGAGACGATGTCTAGCCATTTTTGCCTCTAACGAGCACTTCGGGTGCACTTCCTCCAGGACAGATCTCTTAGTTCTTTTAGCAGTTCATAGTACTTTCAGCATTCTTCACCAACACCACAACTCAAAAGCATCAACTCTTCTTCGGTCTTCCTTATTCATTGTCCAGCTCTCACATACATACGAGGTGATTGGAAATATCATGGCTTGTGTCAGGCGCACTTTAGTCCTCAAGGAGACATCCTTGCTCCTTAGCACTTGAAACAGTTCCTTCGTGGTTGACCTTCCCAATGCTACATGTCGCCTAATTTCCTGACTGCTGCTTCCATTGGCATCGATTGTAGAACCAAGCAACATGAATTCTTTGACAACCTCAATCTTCTCTCCATTTATTGTGATGCTGCTCATTGGTCCAGTTGTGAGGATTTTTGTTTTCTTTATATTGAGA
>NW_006921711.1:1914564-1915242 GCF_000298275.1 Orycteropus afer afer | reverse complement strand
TCGCCAGTTCTTTCATTGCAGCTTTGACTTCTTCCTTCATTACCATTGGTTCTAGATCATATGCCACTTCCTGAAATGGATGAAGATCGACCAGTGCTTTTTGGTACAGTGACTCTATGTATTCCTGCCATCTTCTCTTGATGTTTCCTGCATCATTCAACATTTTGCCTATAGAATGTCTCAATATTGCAAGTCAAGGCTTAATTTTTTTCTTCAGTTCTTTCAGCTTGAGAAATGCCAAACGTGTCCTTCCCTTTTGTTTTCTAACTTCAGGTCTTTGCACATTTCATTATGGTAATTGGTTTTGTCTACTCGAGCTGCTCTTTGAAATCTTCTCTTCAGCTCCTTTATCTTGTCATTTCTTCCATTAGCTTTAGCTACTCTCCACTCAAGGGCAAGTTCAGAGTCTCTTCTGTCATCCATTTTGGTCCTTTCTTCTTTTCTTGTTTTTTTAGTGATCTCTTGTTTTCTTCATAGATAATGTTCTTGATATCCTCCCACAATTCTTCTGGTTTTCGGTCATTGGTGTTCAGTGCATTAAATCTATTCTTTAGATGATCTCTAAATTCAGGAGGTATATATTTAAGATCATATTTTGCTCTCTTGGACTTGTTTTAATTGTCTTTAACTTCAAGTTGAACTTGCATATGAGCAGTTGATGGTCTGTTCCACAATCAG
>NW_006921711.1:1902514-1913975 GCF_000298275.1 Orycteropus afer afer | reverse complement strand
TTTGGCTTTGGTGGTTGGGGCATAAATTTGAATAATAGTCATACTAGCTGGTCTTCCTTGTAGGCATATGGATATTATCCTATCACTGACAGCATTGTACTTCAGGACAGATCTTGAAACATCCTATGTGATGATGAATGCCAGCCATTCCTCTTCAAACTGTCATTCCCGGCATAGAAGACCACATGATTGTCTGATTAAAAATGACCAAAACCAGTTCATTTCAGCTCACTAATGCCAAGGATATCAATCTTTATGCATTCCATTTCCTTTTTGACAACTTACAATTTTCCTAAATTCATACTTCGTACATTCCATGTTCCAATGATTAATGGATCACTGCAGCTGTTTCTCTTCAGTTTGGGTGGTGCCACATCAGCAAATGGAGGTCTCAAAAGCTTCACCTTATCCATGTAAGGCTTGGTTTACTCAGATGATGCAGCTCTTTCCCAGTCCTTTCTTGAGAGCCTTCTAACCTAACTGGACTATTCATAAAGTTGCGCAGTAATGTATCAAACAGTGTTTCTTTGCTCTTTGTAAGGTTAGCAGTCAAGTGCCTTAGGCATTATACTACCAGAGCTCCCAATGAGCAACTAGGAAAAAAAAAAAAAGTCTCACTGCCATTGAGTCGTTTCTGATAGTGACCCCAATTAGGTTTCCAAGGCTGTAAATCTTCAGAAATTAGATCACCCTGTCTTCCTTCTGCGGAGCAGCTGGTGGGTTTGAACCTCTCACCTTATGGTAAGCAGTCAAGGGCTTTATCCACTATAGCACCAAATCTCCAACAAATTTGAAAATCTACAACAAATGGACAGACTTCTAGAAACATACTACTTACCTAAAATAACAGAGACTGAGGTGGAAAAATTGAAAAACCCATAGCAAAAGAAGAAATTGATCAGGTCATAAAAAAAATTACCAACAAGAAAAAGCCGTAGCCCAGATGGTTTCACTGGAGAATTCTACTGAATGTTCAGAGAAGAACTGACATCGATCCCACTCAAACTATTCCAGAACATAGAAAAGGATGGAATCCTCCCAAATTAATTTTATAAAGAAAGTAAAACCTTGAAACCAAAACCAGGCAAAGATATCAGTAAAAAGGAAAACTATAGACCAATATCCCTTATGAATATAGACACAAAAATCTTCAACAAAATTCTAGCCAATAGACTCCAACAACATATCCAAAAATTCAAATATTATGACCAAGTGGGGTTCATACCAGGTATGCAAGGATGGTCCAACCTTAGAAAAACGATCAATGTCATCCATCACATAAATAAAACTAAGAACCACATGATCATATCAATCGATGCAGAAAAGGCATTTGATAAAATAAAACACCCATTCCTAATAAAAACTCTTAGCAAAACAGGAATACAAGGACAATTCCCCAACATAATAAGGTGCATATCTGGAAAAACAACAACCAACATTATTCTCAATGGAGAGAGACTGAAAGCCTCCCCCTTGCGAAGAGGACCAGACAAGGATGCCCGCTATCACCACTTCTATTCAACATTGTATTGGAAGTCCAAGCCAGGGCAAAACAGCAAGAAAGGGAAATCAAAGGCATCCAAATTGGTAAGGAAGAAGTTAAACTATCCCTGTTTGCTGATGATATGGTCCTGCACATAGAAAACACAAGAGACTCAGCAAAAAACTACTGGAACTAATTGAGAGATTTAGCATTGTGGTGGCATACAAAATCAACGTACAAAAATCAGCAAAGAGATTGTTGAAAAAGAAATAGGAAATTGATACCATTTACAATTTAAAAAATAATAATAACAGAAAAATATAATACCTGGGAATAAACTCACCTGTTGTTGTTGTTAGGTGCGGTCGAGTCATCTCTGACTCATAGCGACCCTATGCACAGCAGAACGAAACACCACCCAGTCGTACCCCAGCTCCATGATTCTTGCTACACTTGAGCCCATCGCCGCAGGCAGTGTCAATCCATCTATCTTGTTGAGGGCCTTCTCCGTTTTCACTGACCCTCCACCTTACCAAACATGACATCTTTCTCCAGGGAATGGTCCCTTCTGACAACATGACCAAAGTAGGTGAGATGAAGTCTGGACATTCCTGCTTCCAAGGAGCATTCTGGCTGCACTTCCTCCAGGACAGATTTGATAGTTCTTTTAGTAGTCCATGGTACTTTCAGCATTCTTCACCAGCACTACTTCTCAAAAGCATCAGTTCTCTTGTGGTCTTCTTTATTCATTATCCAGCTCTCACATGCATATGAGGCAATTGAAAATATCATGGCTTGTGTCAGGCACACCTTAGACTTCAGGAAGACATCTTTGCTCTTCAGCACTTGAAAGAGGTCCCTTGCAGCCAACTTGCCCAGTACTATACATCATCTGATGTCCTGACTGCTCCTTCCATTGGTGTTAATTGTAGAACCAAGCAATGTGAAGTCCTTGACAGCTTCAATCCTTTCTCCATTTATCATGATGCTGCTTATAGGTCCAGTTGTCAGAGTTTTTGTTTTCTATATATTGAGATGTAGTCTATACTACAGGCTGTATTCTTCAATCTTTATCAGTAAGTGCTTCAAGTCCTCCTCACTTTCAGCAAGCAAAGTTGTGTATCAGCATATCGCAAGTTGTTAATGAGCCTTTCTCCAATCCTGATGCAATGTCCTTCTTCATATAGTCCAGTTTCTCAGATTATTTGCTCACTATATAGATAGCATAGTGCCTAAGGCACTTGACTGCTAAGCAGAAGGCTGACGGTTCAAACCCACCAACCACTCCTCAGAAGGAAGGTTGAGCAATCTACTTCCATAGTGATACTGCCTTGGAAACCCAAGGAGGGGTCGCTATGAGTCGGGTCCGTAACATAACAACAACAACAACATATAGATTTATTAAGCGTGGTGAAAGGATACATCCCTGACACACTCCCTTCCCAATTTTAAACCATGCAGTATCCCCTTGTTCTGTTTGAACAACAGACTCCTTGTCTATGTATAGGTTCCTCATGAGTACAATTAAGTGTTCTGGAATTCCCATTCTTCTCAATGTTATACACAATTTGTTAAGATCCACACAAATGCTTTTGCATAGTCAATAAAACACAAGTAAACATCTTTCAGGTATTCTTTGCTTTTAGCTAAGATCCATCTGACATCAGCAATGATATTCCTCATTCCATGTCCTTTTCTGAAACCAGCTTGCACTTCTGGAAGTTCTCTGTCAATATACTGCTGCAACCGTTTTTGAATTATCTTTAGTAAGATTTTGCTTACATGCAATATTAATGATATTGTTCGATTATTTCCACATTCTGTGGGATCACCTTTCTTTGGAATGGGTACAAATATGAATCTCTTCCAGTCAGTTGACCAGGTAGCTCTCTACCAAATCTCCTGGCATAGCTAAGTGAGTGTCTCCAGTGGGGTATCTGTTTGTTGAAACATCTCAATGGGTATTCTGTCAATTCCTGGAGCCTTGTTCTTAGCCAATTTCTTCAGTGCAGCTTCGACTTCTGCTTTCAATACCATTGGTTCTTGATCATATGCCACCTCCTGAAATGGATGAAGATTATCTGGTTCTTTTTTGGTTAGTGACTCTGTGTATTCCTTCCATCTTCTTTTGATGCTTCCTGCATCATTCAATATTTTGCCCATAGAATCTTTCAGTATTGCAAAGTGAGGCTTAATTTTTTTTCCTCGGTTCTTTCAGCTTGAGAAATGCTGAGTGCATTCTTCCCTGTTGGTTTTCTATCTCCAGGTCTCTGCACATTTCATTATAGTACTTGGCTTTGCCTTGAGCTGCTCTTTGAAATTTGTTCAGCTCTTTTATCTTGTCATTTCTTCCATTTGCATTAGCTACTCTCCACTCAAAGGCAAATTTCAGTCTCTTGTGACATCCATTTTGGTCTTGTCTTCTAGCCTTTTTAATGACCTCTTGCTTTCTTCATGGATGATGTTCTTAATGTCATCCCACAATTCTTCTGGTTTCCGGTCATCGGTGTTCAATGCACCAAATATACTCTTTAGATGGTCTCTAAATTCAGGAGAGATATAGTTAAGGTCATATTTTGATTCTCATGGACCTATTTTAATTGTCTTCAACTTCAACTTGAACTTGCATATGAGCAGTTGATGGTCTGTTCCACAATCATCTCCTGGACTGGTTTTGGCTGAAGATATTGAGCTCTTCCATTGCTTCTTGCCACAGATGTAGTCAATCTGATTCCTGTGTACTCCATCTAGTGAAGTCCATGTGTATAGCCACCGTTTGTGTTGTTGAAAAAAGATATTTGCAATGAATTAGTCATAGGTCTTGCAAAATTCTATCAAGTGATCTCCAACATTATTTCTGTCACCAAGGCCAAATTGTCCAGCTACTGGTGAGTCTTCTTTGTTTCCAATTTTTGCATTCTAGTCACAGTGATAATTAACACATCTTGATTGCAAGTTTGTTCAATTTCAGACTGCATAAGTTCATAAAAATCTTGAATTTCCTCATCTTTGGCTTTGGTAGTTGGTGCATAAATTTGAATAAGAGTCATATTAACTGGTCTTCTTTGTAGGCATATGGATATTATCCTATCACGGACAGCATTATACTTCAGGACAGATCTTGAAACATCCTTTGTGATGATGAATGCCACGCCATCCCTTTTTAAATTGTCAATCCCAGCATAGTAGATCATATGTTTGTCTGATTCAAAATGGTCAAAATTGTCCATTTCAGCTCAATAATGCCTAGGATATCTATCTTACTGTGTTCCACCTCATTTTTGACAACTTTGAATTTTCCTAGATTCATACTTTGTACATTCCATGTTCCTATTATTAATGGATATTTGCAGCTGTTTCTCCTCAATTTGAGTTGTGCCATATCAGCAAATGGAGGTCTTTAAAGCTTTCCTTTATCCATTTCACTAAGGTTGGCTCTACTCTGATGATGCAGCTCTTTCCTAGTCATATTTTGAAAGCCTTCTGACCTAAGGGGCTTGTCCTCCTTCACTGTATTGGATAATGTTTCCAGGCTATTCATAAAGTTGCCCAGTAATGTGTCAGACAGTGCTCCTTTGCTATTCATAAGGTTTTCCCTGGCCAATTCTTTGAGAAGTGTGTGGCCTTTTCCTTGTTCCTAGTCTGTCTCTGTCTGTAAGCTGCATTGAAACCTGTGCACCATGTGCAACCCTGCCAGCACTTGAAACACTGGTGGCACAGCCTCAAGCCTCATAGCAACACACTAGCCACAATAGTAAGACAAACTGACAGACAAGTTTGTCTCACTTAGCTGTTTGAAACCTCTCTGCCTTCCCCTTACCTGGATTCCTGGCACTGCACTGCTCTGCTCTATAGTCCCCCTGGCTTCTCTTTCCCCCACTTTCCTGGTTGGTGGGTCCCTCCCTCCCCTTACCTGGATGCCTGGCTGCTGCTCTGCTCTGTTGTCACCTCTCGCTTCTCTTTCCCCTGCTTTCCTGGGGAAAGCTGTGTCTCACTAGGGACACAAGAAAACTGTACAAAGAAAACTACAAAACATTAGTCCAAGAAACCATAAGAGATCTATGTAAATGGAAGAACATACCATGCTCGTGGATAGGAAGATTGAACGTTGTGTAAATGTCAATACTATCCAAAGCAATCTATCTATTCAGTGCAATCCAAATCCTGATCCCATCAACATTCTTTAAGGATAGGGAAAAACCAATCACTAATTTTATATAGAAAGGAAAGAGACTTTGAATAAGCAAAGCACTATTGAAGAAGAACAAAGTATGAGGTCTCACACTCCCAGATCTCAAAACCTACTATACAGGCACAATAGTCAAAACAGTCTGGTATTGGTACAAGAGACACATAGACCAGTGGAACAGAATTGAGAACCCAGAAGTAGATCCATCGACCTACAGTCAGCTGATTTTTGGACAAAGGGCTGAAATCTGTTACACAGGTCTCTTTAACAAATGGTGCTGGGAAAACTGGATATCCATTTGCAGAAAAATGAAACAAGATTCATACCTCACAACATACACAAAAACTAACTCCAGATGGATCAAAGACTTATATGTGAAACCTAAAACTATAGGGTTCCTCAAGGAAAAAATAGGGGCAAATTTAAAAAACCAAACTTACTGCCATCAAGTCTATTTGACTCTTAGCGACCCATCCTTGGGTTTCTTAGGCAGTATCTCTACAGAAGGAGAGTGCCCAATCTTCCTTCCGAGGAGTGGCTGGTGGATTTGAGCCACCAGCTTTCTGGTTAGTAGTCAAATGACTTAGGCACGACACTACCAGACTCCTAGGGGCAAATTTAGGAGCTCTCATTTATGGCATAAATTGACTGTCAAGCATAACCCAAAATGCACAAACACCAGAAGATAAACTAGATGACTGGGACCTTCTAAAAATTAAATTTTTATATGTTTCAAAAGATCTCCAAAAGAGTCAAAAGAGAACCTACAGATTGGCAAAAAGTACTTGTCAATGACATATCTGTCAAGGAACTTATCTTTAAAATTTACAGGAAACTACAACACCTCAACCCTAAAAAGACAAACAATCTGATTAAAAAATGGGCAGAAGATATGAATAAACACTTCAACAAATAGGATATTCAAGCAGCCAACAAACACATGAAGAAATGTTCATGATCATTAGTCACTAGACACAAATCAAAACAACAATGAGATACCATCTCACCCCAGCACTAATAGCAAAGTTCAATAAGACAGAAAATAACAATGCTGGTGAGAATGTGGAAAGATTGGGACTCTCACACACTGCTGGTGGGACTGTCAAATAATACAACTACTGTGGAAAGCAGTACGGCAATTTCTTAAAAAACTGGAATTAGAGGAAGGTTGATACAGAAAGAATCTGTGACCATCATGAGAACATTAGGAAAAGGGACGACACTGAATTAATTATGCACATAAGATATAGATGACAGACGCTAATACCAACCAGTGTATCCATGATACTGCATTACCATCAACACCAAACACTAGGCTACAGATAAACACTAAACATCTGAGAATATCAGAAGGGGATCAATGAACAGGATTGTACTTTAGACCAAGGACAGATTCAGCTGAGGCTAATCTTGCACAGCTACCAGTGATACAAAATACCCACAATTTTTACAGAAGACAGACATAGAGTAATCCCTCACAGACAGCCAGACATTGTGAGAGAGAGATCCAATGGATCAACTAACTCAGGACCATAGTACTGGGGGACACCAGACTCAATAGGCACAACAAAATACATAAAAATCTGGTTTTCATCCTACATTGGTGAGTAGTGACTAGGGTCTTAAAAGCTTTCAAGCAGCCATCTAAGATGAAGCTAATGGTCTCCTATCATCAGAAGTGAAGAAGAGTGCAAAAAATCAAGGACATTTGGAAGAAATCAGCCCTAGAACATGGTGGACCTCAAGACCAGAAGAACTAGTCCCACCTACCAATGCCAACCACTCAGGAAAGGATCAAAACTGGACATCCTGGATAAAGTGGGAGGAAAAACATGGAGCAAAATCCAAAAACACAATAATGACCAGAATTACTGGTCAGATGGAGTCTGGCGAGACCCCCATTACTGGTCCTAGGATATATTCTGGGCCTGGAATAAAACTCACTCCCAGGGGCTGGCCCTCAGCCCAATAGTAAACAAGATGTACATGCAGACCACTCAATCCAGATTGACGCACCCACATACCCTATGGAGATGCATCCCTTGGAGCAACTGGCCACGGGGCACCAGAGGGGCAACATTCACACAGAGGAAATGAAGGACGCACAGGAGTGCATAACGATAAGGGGCATGGGGAGCGGTTACTGGGCACAGAGGGGAGGAGACTGAGTTAGGGTTGGGGATGGTAAATGGGGAGTGAAACAAAATGTAAATAAAATGTTGAATGTAAAACAAACTCTGCTCAGTAAACTTGCACCTGAAGCACAATAAAATGCATAAACAAACAAACAAACAAATAAATATAGTGCTAAAAAAAATGGAATTAGAAATACCATTTGATCCAGGAATCCCATTACTAGGTATATATCCTAAAGAAGTGAGAGCCACAGTAAGAACAGATACATGCACACCCATGCTCATTGCAGCTCATTGCAGCAAAAAGATGGAAACAACCTAGGTGCCCATCAACAGAAGAATGGATAACCAAACTATGGTACATACATACAATGGAATGCTATGCAGCACTAAAGAATAATGTAGAATTAATGAAACATTGCGTAAGTGGATGAACTTAGAGGACATTATGCTGAGTGAAATAAGTCAATCATAGATGGACAAATATTGTATTAGTTTATTATCTTAAAAAGTCAAGGAGAGAAGACAGTCATGTGGAGATGGAGGCAATGACTGGAATTTTGCTGCCACAAGCCAAAGAACACCTGGAGCTACCAGAAGTGGGGAGTGGCAAGGGAAGATCTTCCCTTGGAACATTTGGAGAGGACACAGTCCTATTGACATGTTGACTTCAAACTTCTAACCTCCAAAACTAGCATACTATTCTTCAGTCAACCAACATGGAAGCAATTCTGGACACTTTAAATTTTGGAGGAAAATTTCTATATTTCTTTTTGAATCTTTGGTTTATAAGATAATTCCCAAGAGAAAAAAGAGTGTTGCTGGAGAAACTGTACTTATAACGGGAGCTGGAAGTGGACTTGGGAAACAATTAGCCATAAAATTTGCTGGTCTTGGAGCCATTTTAGTCCTATGGGACATTAATGAAGAAGGCAGTCTGAAAACAAGTAGACTAGTGAAGGAAAATGGTAGTATAAAAGTATTTGCCTACACGTAACTGTAGCAACAGGCAAGAGGTCTACAGTGTTGCTAAGCAGGTTATAAAAGAAGTTGTGATGGTACCACCCTCATTAACAATGCCGGAATCATGACAGGAAAACAATTCCTTGATATTCCAGATAATAGGGTAGAAAAGTCATTTCTTTTAAATGCTTTGTCTCATTTCTGGACTTATAAGGCCTTCCTTCCTGCCATAACTGCAGCTAACCATGGTCACTTGGTGTGTATTTCAAGTGCAGCAGGACTATGTGGCACTAATAGACTGTCAGATTATTCTGCAAGTAAGTTCACAGCCTGTGGTATTGCAGAATCTTTGAACTAAGTTTGCAAAGGAAAAGTGAAGCTAAAACTACCATCATTAACCCATATTTCATGAAAACTACAATGTTTGAGGGTTGTATAACCAAGTACCCATTTCTATTACCTTTATTGGATGTGGAGTTTGTGGCCCAAAAGATGGTAAAAGCTATTTTAGAGGAAGAACTTTACATAACATTTCCCAAATATTTGTATATTCTATAATATTCTACATTACAAGCTCTGGTAGCATAGTGCCTAAGGCACTTGACTGCTAACCAGAAGGCTGGTGGTTCAAACCCACCAGCCACTCCTTGGAAGGAAGTTGGGGCAATCTACTTCCATAGTGATATCGCCTCAGAAACCCAAGGAGGGGTCACTATGAGTCAGGTCCAACTCAAGGGCACATAATAACAACAACAACAACAGAGCATGAAACTATTGCCATCTACAAAAATGTTGCCTGTCTTTGCACAGTACCTTGGAATGGACACATGCACTGGTGCATCAGAAGAGAGAAAGACAACAAAGGAAATTCAGACTGAAACAGAGGAAATACCAAAAGCTCAATACTCAAGTGTGGTGATGCAATAAACACAAAGTATTATAAAGATAAACTAAGTAGAATTTCTCCCAGTGCTGTTTAATGCCCTCAGTCTCAAGACTCACAGGGCTTCCACAAGTGACAGGATGCAGCTTACAAACTGATTTTTGTACAGGCATTCAAATTGTCTATCTAATTTTGACTATTTTTTCATTTTGTAAATAAGAACATTACAGCCTTTCCACTGAATTCAGCGAACATATTTATAAAAATAAATGAAAGACAATTGACCCTAATTTAATGTTAATTAGACAATATAATAGAAAAGGTTTAATCATAACTAACCACTTTGTAAATCACTGTTTTAAGCTGATAATTTTTCAACATGAGATTTAAGACTACATATTAGTTTTATAGTTAAAAAATAATAATTACTTCATGAATTAAAGTTGTATTTGTACTGCCAAAAAAAAAAAAAAAAAAAAAGTCAAGAAATGACTTATGTATGGAAGGAAAATTTCCTTGTTGGTTACCAGAGATGAAAGGGGAGGAAACAATGCAAAAATTAAAAAAAAATGAAATGGAATGTGTAAAGATCAATATCCTAGGCATTAATGAGCAGAAATGGATTGGTTTTGGCTATTTTGAATCAGACAACCATATGATCTACCATGCCAGGAATGACAAATTAAAGAGGAAAGATGTGGCAATTATTATCACAAAGAATGTTTCAAAATGTATCCTGAAGTACAGTGCTGTCAGTGATAGGATATATCCATACACCTACAAGGAAGACCAATTAATATTACTATTATCAAATTTATGCACTAACCACCAAAGTCAAAGATGAGGAAATTCAAGATTTTTACCAACTTCTGCAGTCTGATGTTGACTAAACATGCAATGAAGACATGTTGATTATTACTGATGATTGGAATGAAAAAGTTAGAAACAAAGAGAAATCAGCAATAGTTGGAAAATGGCCTTGGTGATAGAAATGACACTGGAGATCACATGACACAATTTTGCAAGACCAGTCACTTCATTGCAAATACTTTTTCAACAACATAAACTGCAGCTATACACATGGACTTCACCAGATGGAGTACATAAGAATCAGATTGACTATATCTGTGCAAGGAGGCGATGGAGAAGCTCAATATCTTCAGCCAGAACAAATCCAAGAACTGACTGTGGACCAGACCATCAACTGCTCATATGCAAGTTCAAGTTAAAACTGAAGACAATAACAAATAAGTCCATGAGAGCCAAAATATGACCTTAATTATATCCCATCTGAATTTACAGAACATGTGAAGATAGATTTGACACATTGAATGCCAATGACCAAAAACCAGATGAATTGTGGAATGATATCAAGAACATCATCCATGAGGAAAAATTAAAAAAAGAAGAAAGGAAGAAAAGACAAAAATGGATGTCAGAAGAGACTCTGAAACTTGCTCTTGAATGGAGAGTAGCTAAAGCAAATGGAAAAAAATGACAAGAAAAAGAGCTGAACAGATTTCAGAGAGCTGCTTGAGAAGGCCAAGTCAATTATTATAATGAAATGTACAAAGACCTGGAGTTAAAAAAAAGCAAAAGGGAAGAACACACTCAGCATTTCTCAAGCTGAAAGAACTGAAGAAGAAATTCAAGTCTCAAGTTGCAATGTTGAAAGATTCTATGGGCAAAATATTTTTTTTTTTTTAATTTTATTTGGATTTGGGTGAAGATTTACAGAGTAAATTCACTTTTCATACAGCAGTTCATATATACTTTGTCTCATGTCATTGACCAAAATTTACAATGCA
>NW_006921711.1:1881661-1901906 GCF_000298275.1 Orycteropus afer afer | reverse complement strand
CCCTGCGACTATGGTCCCAAGCCCGCAGGATCAACTACTCGGTCCCTCTGGGTAGCTGGCTGTGACCAAGCAATGACCATAACCTTGCTCTATGGGCAAAATATTGAATGGTGTAGGAAACATCAAAAGAAGATGGAAAGAATACGCAAAGTCATTGTATCAAAAAGACTTGGTTGATGTTCATCCATTTCAGGAGGTGGCATATGATCAAGAACCAATGGTATTGGAGGAAGAAGTCAAAGCTGCACTGAAGGAATTGGTGAAAAACAAGGTTCCAGGGATTGATGGGATACTCATTGAGATGTTTCAACAAACAGATGTTGCACTGTGGGTACTTACTCATCTATGCCAAGTAATTTGGAAGATGGCTACATGGCCAACTTACTGGAAGTGATCCATATTTGTGTTCATTCCAAGGAAAGGTGACCCAACAGAATGTGGAAATTATTGAACAATATCATTAATATCCCATGCAAGTAAAATCTTGCTAAAGATAATAAAAAATGGTTGCAGCAATGTATTGACAGGGAACTTCCCAAAATGCAAGCTGGATTCAGAAGAGGACGTGGAACAAGGGATATCATTGCTGATGTCAGATGGATCTTGGCTGAAAGCAAAGAATACCAGAAAGATGTTTACTTATGTTTTATTGACTATGCAAAGGCATTCAACTGGATCATAACAAATTATGGATAACATTGCAATGAATGAGACTTCCAGAACACCTAATTGTACTTGTGAGGAACCTGTACATAGACCAGGAGGCTGTCATTTGAACAGAACAAAGGCATACTGCATGGTTTGAGATCAGGAAGGGAGTGCATCAAGGTTGTGTCATTTCACCATACTTACTCAATCTGTGAACTGAGCAAATAATCCAAGAAGCTGGACTATACGAAGAAGAACTCAACATCAGGATTGGAGGAAGACTGGTTAACAACCTGTGATATGCAGACAACCCAATTTTGCTTGCTGAAAATGAAGATGACTTGCTGAAAATGAAGCACTTAGTGATGAAGATTAAAGACTACAGTCTGCAATATGGATTACATTGCAACATAAAGAAAATGAAAATTCTTACAACTGAATCAATAAGCAGTATCACAATAAATGGAGAAAAGATTGAATTTGTCAAAGATTTCATATTTCTTGGTTCTATAATCAACACCAATGGAAGCACCAGTCAAGAAGTCAGACAAAGTATAACATTGGGCAAATATGTTGCAAAAGACCTCTTTAAAGTGCTGAAGAGCAAAGATGTCTCTCTGAAGCCTAAGGTGCCCCTAACCCAAGCCATAGTGTTTTCAATGGCCTTATATGCATGCAAAAGCTGGACAATGGATAAGAAAGACCAAAGAAGAGTTGATGCTTTTGAGTTATGGTGTTGGTGAAGAATACTGAAAGTACTATGGACCACCCAGAAAACACAAATCTGTCCTGAATGAAGTGCAGCTGGAATGCTCCTTGGAAGCAAGAATGACCAGACTTCATCTTACCTACTTTGGTCATGTTGTAAGAAGGGACCATTCCCTGGAGAAGGATATCATGCTTGGTATAGTGGAGGGTCAAAGAAAAAGGGGAAGGCCCTCAAGGAGATGGATTGACACAGTGGCTTTCACAATGGGTTCAGGTATAGCAAGGATTGTGAGGCTGGTGTAGGACTGGGCAGTGTTTCATCTTGTTGTACATAGGGTCACTATGAGTCAGAGCCGACTTGATGGCACCTCACAACAAACAACAACAACAGAAACTCCCAACAGAAATTAGGTTATTTGAATTTTGCTAATTCTCCATCTTCAACCTGCAGCTTCTTCACTATAATCGAAGATGATTTCTCTAAGTCCAATCACAAAGTCTACATTCCATCAACAAAAAAGAGAGTAAGTAATGAGAAAAGTATGTTTCCTCTCTTTAAGAGTGCTTCCTGGAATTTTCTCATACTATATTCATGTCCCATTAGCCAGAATTTAGGCATACGGTCACATATAACTGAAGGAGGCACAGATATGTAATCTTTATTCTACATAGCCATGTATTACTCATGCCTGTTACTGTCAAGTCAGTTCCAACTCTCAGCTAATCCATGTGTTACAGTATAGAACTGTTCCATATAGTTTTCTTGGCTATAATCTTTATAGAAGCAGAAAATCAGGCCTATTTTCCATGGCCCTGCCGGGTCCTTGGCTTAAAATTACGGGTTCTACTACTGTAGATCCATATTCTTGCCCATTCCAAGAAAAGGTGCTCCAACCTTTCCAACTTTATGGAAATTCTCTAACAATGTCATTAATATCACATACAAGAAAAATTTTGTTGAAGATAATTAAAAAATAACTGTAACTACACATCAAAAGTGAATTGCCAGAAATTCAAGTCATATTCAGAACAGGACCTATGTCTCATTCTGTAATGAGAGATACCTTTACTGATACCAGATGGATCTTGGCTGAAAGCAGAGAATAGCAAAAAAATGTTCACCTACATTTTATTTTTTTTAACTACACAAGGGCATTTGACTGTGTGGATCATAACAAATTGTGGATAACAGTGTGAAAAATAGGAATTCCAGAATATGTAATTGTGCTCATGTGGGGCCTGTACAATGATCAAGAGGCAGTCATTTGAACAGAACAAAGGAATACTACATGGTTTAAAATTAGGAAAGTTGTGTGTCAGGGTTGTATCCTTTCACCAAATTTATTCAATATGTATGCTGAGCAAATAATCCAAGAGGTTGGACTATATGAACAAGAACAGGGCATCAGGATTGGAGAAAGACTCTTTAACAACCTGAGATATGCAGATGACATAACATTACTTGCTGAAAATGAAGACAACTTAAAGCATTTACTGATGAACAGGCAAGACTGTACAGCTTTCAATATTGATTACACCTGAACTTCATGCAAAAAAAAAAAAAAAAATCCTCACAACTGAATCAATAAGCAACATCATAATAAATACAAATATTGAAGTTGTCAAGGATTTCATTCTACTTGAATCAACAATTAACACCCATGGAAGCAGCAGTCAAGAAATCAAAGGACATAGTGCATCAGGCAAATCTGCTGCAAAAGACCTCTTTAAAGTGTTAAAAAGCAAAGATATCACTTTGATGACTAAAGTAGGCCTAACCTGTTGTTGTTGTTGTTATGTGCCGTCGAGTCGGCCCCAACTCATAGCGACCCCTCCTTGGGTTTCCGAGGCAGTATCACTACGGAAGTAGGATTGCCCAACCTTCCTTCCGAGGAGTGGCTGGTGGGTTTGAACTGCCAGCCGTCTGGTTAGCAGGCAAGTGACTTAGCCACTATGCTACCAGAGCTCCTAGGCCTGACCTAACCCCTGCATTTTGAGTCACTTCATATGCATACCAGAGCTGGACAATGAGTAAGGAAGATTGAAGAATTGATACATTTGAATTGTGGTGTTGGCAAAGAATATCAAATATACCATGGACTGCCAGAAGAACGAACAATTCTGTCTTGGAGGTGTATTAGGGGAAAAGAGACCCCAAATTCAAATAGGTCAATAGAGACACTTTTAATAAGCCTTGGACAGAACAGAGAATCAATCCTGGAAGAGGGAAACCATCAGCATGAGAAAGTTGAATGGAATCCACTGAGTCTTGGCCATGTGGCTAATTATATGATTTTAAATCATCACAAAATCATGATTGGTGGTAGATAGATTTGTCATTGTTACAGGTGGGTCTACAGAAGCAGGGAGAAGACCATGATCAGGATACATGCATAATTGAGGATAGAAAAGGGTTATAGGATTGGTTCTGGGCCTTGACTACCTGGCTAGGTGGTGGTCTGGATAGGTTGTGACTCATGACCATGCAGCCTGAGTCTTAGCCACAAGGTAGCTGTCAAACAATCCAAGACCTCAACCTTAATTCAAGTTTGAAAAGGACACTCTCAGTCAAGTTCCCTAGTTCTTTGTGAGAATATAATCTACTTTCATCCACACTCCTCCTGAAGGCAAACCGCCCCTCCCTAGGTTTGTCCTGAAGCTTGTTCATGCATAACCACAATGATAGTTTATGGTCAGAAAGAACCCAAATGGCATCTGAAACTTATGTCAAGCCTCAAAATGGAGTTATGCCTCCCACTGTAGACCACAGCTTTCCACAACCCCAAGTGCTTTAGAATTTGAGCTCTCATACAAAGGGAATATAGCCAGAATGCTCTTTAGAAACAAGAACATTTACTTTGGACACATTATCAGGAGGGACTGATCCCTGGAGAAGCCCATCATGCTTGGTAAAGTAGAAAGTCGGTGAAAAAGAGGAAGACCTTTAACAAGATAGATTGATAATAGTGGCTGCAACAAGGAACTCAAACATATCTACTATTGTGAGGATAAGGAGTTCTGGTGGCATAATGGGTAAGGCATTTGGCTGCTAACCAGAAAGCTGATGGTTCAAACCCACCAGCTGCTTTACTGGAGGAAGATGAGATAATCTACTTTATAAAGATTTACAGGCTTGGAGATCCAACAGGGGTCCCTATGAGTTGGAATTGATGGCAGAGTTTTTTTGTTTTGTTTTTTTTTTTGGCATTGTGAGGCTGACTCAGGACAGAGCGACATTTCATTCCATTATACATCCGGTCATTATGAGTCAGAGCCGACCCCAGGACATCTAACAACAACATTGTAGTATAAGAAGAGAATTGCTTCTGGAGGACAGTTAGCATTTTCTTTGTAGCTGAGTTCTTTCTTTCTTTCTTTTTAAAGTAATTAATGACATTGACTTATTAGTTGTTTATGTCTTATTTACCTAGTGCTGCTACAACAGAAATACCACTAGTGGATGGCTGTAGCAAACAGAAATTTATTTTCTCACAGTGTAGGAGACTAGAAGTCCGAATTCAGAGTGCTAGGGAAGACTTTCTCTCTCTGTTGACTCTGGAGGAAGGTCCTAGTCTCTTCAATTTCTGCTTCCTGATTCCTTGGAAATCTCCATGTGTCTTGGCATCTATCTTACTCCATCTCTCTTCTTTCACTTACTTGTTTCCAAACTAAACTCACTGCCCTTGAGTTGATTCCAACTCATAGCAACCCCTCCTTGGGTTTCTGAGGCGGTGTCTGTATGGAAGTGGATTGCCCAATCTTCCTTCTGAGGAGTGGCTGGTGGGTTTGAACTGCCAGCCTGCTGGTTAGCAGTACAATACCTTAGGCATTACACCAGCAGAGCTCCCCTATGCCACAGCTGACTCGGCAGTGAGTTTTCTTTTTTTTTTTTTTCTTACTTGTTTATATCACAAAAAGAGAGTATATCACAAAAGAGATTAATAACTGGGTTGTTACTCAAGACACACCCTACACTAATCGTGATCCATAACATAACAAAGAAAAGCTATTCCCAAATGCTCTTTTATTTTTTAAAATGCATTTTATTGAAATATAATTTATGTACAGTGAAATACACAAAACTAAAGTGACATGGGTCAATGCATTTTTTTTCAGTGTTCCTTCCTTTCCCTCCCCCCCCCACCCTTGGCAACCAACAAAGAATGTTTTCCTCCATATATAAACCTTCCCCTGACCCTCCACAACAACGAACTAATACTATACTTGTCCTTCTGTGATTAACTTATGTCACTCAGCATAATGTCCTCCAAGTTCATCCATATCATGTGGTGTTTTGCAGACTCTACATTATTCTTTAGTGCCGCATAACATTCCATTATGTGTATGTACCATAGTTTGGTCATCCACTCTTCCACTATAAATCTTAGACATAAGTCCCTTGCCAGATATGTAATTATCAGCCAATATGAATTTGTTGCTGTCATTTTTGTTATGTGCTTTTTTGTGGTGTTGATTTCTTTGTTCCATATAATCTTCTATGCTGAGCTTGTTTTGTTTATGAATCGTGTTATCACTTCCTTCATTGGTATTGTTTTAGTATTTGCTGAATATTTATGCTGGTCCTCTTTTTTGATGTAAAGGTTTATCATTTTCCTTTGAGGTTATCCTGTTATTTATAGTTTTCTTCCCAAGTTCAGAACAGTCCATTCTATCTTGTAGTTGTCTTGACTTCCCTACCATCTAGAAGTTCTGTAATGACACAGTTTTTTCCCTCTTTTTGGTTTGTAGTTGTCCTCATTTTCAACTGATGTCTCTGGTTCCCTGTTAACAATCTTGTTGGCTTATTTACTTTGGTTGGATATTTCCATAGCTGGGTTGATTTCTGGGTTATGTCATCATGTGTGTTAATGGTCAGTTGTTGTTGGCTGTTGTTGGGCCCTTCTCTGTCCAAAGGACTCCCTTTATCATTTCTTATAAGGTTGGTCTGGTTTTAACAAATTCCCTTAATTTCAGCTTATCTGGAAATGTCCTAATTTCCCCATCATATTTGAGAGACAATTTTGCTGGGTACATAATTCTTGGTTGGAAATTTTTCTCTTTCAGTGTTTTATATATACCATCCCATTGTCTTCTCACCTGTATGGTTTCTGTTGAGAAATCTGAGCTTAGTCTTATATTGGTTGCCCTTTGTAGGTAACTTTTCATTTTTCCTGTGCTGCTCTCATGATTCTTTCTTTGTCTTTGGTTTTGGTGAGTTTGATGATGATATGTCTTGGTGATTTTCTTTCGGGGTCTATCTTATTTGGGGTTCATTGGACTCCTGAATGGATATAGTCTTGTCTTTCATCATACCAGGAAAATTGTCTCCCAACAAATCTTTAACAATTTTCTCTGTGGTTTTATTTGTCTCTTCCTGTCCTGGAATTCCAATTACATGTAGGTTATTCCTTTTGATGGTATCCCACATGAACCTTAGGCTTTCCTCATTTTATTTTAATCTTTTTTTCTGATTGATCCCTTTCCAAAAAAGTGTTCAGATATTTGCCTTCAATCTCACTAATTCTGTCTTCCATTGATTCAATTTCTGCTCCTTTGCCCATTCAATATCTTAGCTACTTCTGAAAATATAGTATAAATCTCCTGGATTTTTGTATGTAGATTTTGTATCATTTCTAATTTTTCATTTATTTTGTCATTTTGTTCTTGTATTGTCTTTCAAACTTGTTCTAGGGTTTTCTCTGTGTTTTCCTTGATCTGTCTCTGAATTTGTTGAAGATACCTAAATATAATTCTTTTGAATTCCTTATCAGGGAGTTCCAATGCTGTTTCTTTCTCAGGGATGTGTTTTGGGTCTGTATCCCGGTCCCTTGTTTCTCCTGCTTTATCTTTCTTCTTTGTGTGCACTGTGGTGCTCTGTTGTCTCCAAGGCATTGTGATGTTTCTGTATTTGTTTTTAATTGGTGATTATATATTGGAGTGACTTGCCCATGATTTTCATTTTCTTTGTTTTGTTTGATGTTATCTACACAAGCAGGGTACTGTGTTCCTCTATTTGCTAGCTGGTAGCACTTATACACTTACCACCTGTCTTCTTTCCTATTGTCAGCCTCTCATATGTCTCTGCCGACTTTGGCAAACAGAGCTTAGTCTTTGGTCCCTGGAATCTGAATGAGAATGCTATCACTTTAAAATCCAAAATGGTTGTCACTTGTAAAGATTCAAAAAGGCTATGCCCTTGGTTACTTTAAATATGCAAAATGGCCACCACTTGTAAACATTCAAAATGACTGTACCCTTGGTCACTTTAAATATCCAAAATGTTTGCTGCGTGTAAACAATCAAAACAGCTGCACCCTCTGGACAGTGGAAAGTCAGGGTGTCAGGAAGCTCAGGGTGTCTCCCTCCTTGTTGTTTCCTTTCCTAGTCATAGGCCACCAGCATGGTCATTCCTGTAGCCTTTGGTGACCAGGGTTGATCTTTAGGTCAATTCTCAAGTCCCAACACCACTTGGAAATATTCAGGCTGTTGGTCCTGTCAGAGTAGCTAACAGTCTGCAGCTCCAACCATCTCTGTGCTCACTGTTTTCATTCAGGTTTTTCCACTAGTTGTTGCCTAACCACTTCTGCATAGTTCCTTTCAAAGCTCAGGGCTCCAGGATTATCTTCTGTATTTCTGTCAACTGGTTTTCTTTTCTTTGTTGAAGAAGGTCTATGTTGCTTGTCTTCCTATTCCTCCATCTTCCATTCCCAAATGCTTTTACAATTACAGACATCCACATGAACAGATCTCAATTCATAGTGACACTTTAGGACAGAGTAGAACTTCCCATGGGTTTTCCAAGGCTGTAAATCTTCATAGAAGCAGACTGCTTCATCTTTCTCTTGCAGAGAGAAAATATGTACAGTCAACCTTTTGCCACCAGGCATAGGGGCATAGACATTAGGATTTACACACATGTTTTTAGGGGACACAATTCAATCAGTAATATTCCACCCGTTGGCCCTCCAAAATTCATGTCCTTGCCACATGCAAAACACCATTACATCATCCCAAAAGTCTTAAATCAACTCAAAATCCAAAATCTCATTTTCTGAACATCACCACCAAATATGGGTGAGACTTTAGGTGCATTCCATCTGGAACAAAATTCCTCTTCGTCTGTAAAATCCAGCTTGCTAGTTATCTTCTTCCAAAATGCAATGGTAGAACAGGCATAAGGTAGATATTTCCATTACAAATGGAAGAAATTGGATGGAAAGAAAGGATAACAGGTACTAGGCAAGTTCAAAACCCAAGGCTTGAAAATAATCTTCTCTTCTCCAAGATCATACTGGCAATGGCCCTGCCCTCCAGGATCTGGGTGTTGGCCACACCCTCTGGATACTGGGTGGAGGTCCCTCAGCCCTGGGCTTCAGCTCTGCCTTCTAGGCCCTCTGGGATGGCAACTCAGCTCCCTGGACTTCAGCCCCATTCCCTTAGTCCATCTGAGTGGTTACCCTTGGCCCTGGCAGTCTTCATCCTTCTGCCCCTTGGCCATGGCAGCCCTACCCCCTCAGCTTTGGGTGGTACTGCATCCCCCTGGCATACCTTAATGACAGCCCCACACTCTGGAACCCCATTAGTGAAGATCCAACTCTTTGAAACCTAGGAAGCTGTGACCCAGCCCTTTGAGATCCAGGAGACTGTGACCTCATCCTTGGAAACTGAGAAGGCTCTTCATCCCATACTGCTTCCAAGAGTTCTTCTGATCTTTGAGATACTACAGGGAAGGTTCTTTTCTTTTCTTGGAGAACAATAAATGTAGGTCCTTGAACCTGTTTCCTGCTTATAGAATTCCAAAATGCAAACAGCATCCATTTGTTCTTTTTCTGTCCCCTTCAGTCTAAGTTGATGGCTTTTCTGTTGTGGTAGTTAGTTGGATCCATTGTTCATAGGCTTAATCTCTTTAACAAAGATTTTGTAGCTATATCCTTAGTGAACATTCTGGGACACATATCCTCAGTTTGTACAAAAGAATTTTCTAAATTTTCTAAATCTTTAAGTTCTGTTTTCATTTTGCATGGTTCATTTTAAAGTCCTTCTCTTTCCTCTCGAATATCAGAAACAACCCATTCCCAAGTGGGATTATAAGTGGTGAGGAGAAACCACATGACCTCTTTAAGATCTTGCTTAGAAATCTTCTCAGCTAGATATCCAAGTTCTACCTTCCACCAAACATTTGAATATAATTCAGACAAGTTCTTTGTCACTGCATGAAAGTACTACCCTTCCTCCATTGTCTAATCACATGTTCATCATTTTCTTTTAAGTCCTCATCAGAAGCACATTTAATGTACACATTTGTAGCAACCTTCTCTTGCTGGTGCCATATGTATTCCCTAAGTTGATAATGACCTTCTCTATAGCTCTCCTCACTTCCTCCTGAGCCCTCATCAGAACTGCCTTTTGATGTCCATAATTCTACCAACAGTCTATTTGAGGCAATCTAGGCTTTTACCATTAGGCACTTAAAACCCTTCCAGCCTCTACTTGTTATCCAATTCCAAAATCACTTCCACATTTTAGGTGTCTGTTAGAGCAACACCATAATCTTCTGGTACCAAATTTTGTCTTAGTTATCTCGTGCTTCTATAACAGAAATATCACAAGTGGCTAGCACAAACAGAAATTTATTTTCTCACAGTTTAGGAGTCTAGAAGTCTGAATTCAGGGTGCCAACTCTAGGGAAAGGCTGTCTCTCTGTCAGCTCTGGGGGAGGATCCTTGTCTCCTCAGCTTCTGTTTTCTGGTTCCTTGAAGATCTCTATGGATTAGTATCAGTCTTCCCCCATCTCTCCTCTGTTGCTTGTTTTATCTCTCTTACAGATTGGGCAATCTACATACTGCCTCGGAAGCCCAAGGAGGGGTCGCTATGAGTGGTAACCGACTTGATGGCAGTGAGTTTGGTTTTGGTTTTTATATCTCAAAAGGGATTGACTCAAGATACACCCTATATTAATCCTGACTCATTAACATAACAGAGACAATCCATTCCCAAATGAGATTATAATCACAGGCATAGAAATTAGGATTTAAAACATATATCTTTGAAGGACACAATTCAATCCATAAAATTTATAATGCTCAGTATATTGTAAACTCTCTCAAGACAATATCTTTTGAGTTAGAAAAGTTTGTTCCATATATGTATCTCCCATTCCCAATATCTAATAAAATACTTGGAATACAACTGGAACTCAGTAACATTCTAAGCTCATTGCTTACTCTCAAGTGTTAGGAACCAGAATTTTTTCACTACCTACTCTGAATTCAAGGAGCTCTGGTAGCTTAGTGCCTAAGGTACTTGACTGCTAACCAGAAGGCTGCTGGTTCAAACCCACCAGCCACTCCTCGGAAGGACGATGAGGCAATCTACTTCCATAGTGATACTGCCTTGGAAACCCAAGGAGGGGTCGCTATGAGTCAGGGCCAACTCGATGGCACATAACAACACAACAATTCTGAATTCAAGGTGTTCTGCTGGCACAGTGGTTAAAGCGTTGGGCTGCTAACCAATAGGTCAATGGTTCAAATCCACCAGTCACTCTGCAGGAGAAAGATGAGTCAGTCTGCTTCCATAAAGATTTATAGCCTTGGAAACCACATGGGGCAGTTCTATTCAGTCCTATGAGTTGGAATCGACTTGATGGCAGTGGATTTGCTATAAATCAAATTCTTATGTACTTTATTTCATTCAATTCTATTTTCCCTCTATGAGCATTATTAGTCCTTTTGTGAATACGTGCAGAGGTTTTTCCTCAGTCTTCTAGTTGAAGAAACATATTCAGAAGAATTAAACAATACTTGCTCAAAGTCATACAGCTAGTAACTAATTGGCAGAGATGGAGTTTGAATCCAGGATTGTCCAACTCAAAAATCCTGTCCCCCTATAGCACAATGCAGCAGAGCTCAGAACATCATCAGGAAGAAGTAAGTTCAGAAGAGCAGGTATTCTCATCTATCAAACTGAAATCTACCAGTGTTAGCTATTGATATTATTGATACTATGAACTACAATATATGATTGTCTACTAGAACAAGGTAGCTCCAGTAGCGTAGTAGGTAAGGCACTTGACTGCTAACCAAGAGGCTGGTGGTTCAAACCCACCAGCCCTCCTCAGAAGGAAGGCTGGGCATTCCTACTTCCGTAGAGATACTGCCTCGGAAACTCAAGGAGGGGTCACTATGAGTCCAGGCTGACTCAACAGCACATAACAACAACTAGAACAAAGCAAAATTCCCAAATTTGGAAGTCCCTCTTATATCAGATTGTTTTTTAAATAAGATAAAATCTGAAAATTGTGCATTTGTTTATTTCTTCACACATTTACAAATACCTTTTAGGGACCACTACATTCCTAGCACTGGGCAAAGGGGTGAAAGAAATGGTCTCTGTTTATAAACAGCTCACCTGGTAGTGGAGACAGATAAGTGAACAACAGCAACAGTAACTAACTGCAAAGCTATGTCTTAAGGGTGATGACAGAAGTTGCAATGCTAATCCCTAAACCAGCCTATGGGAGTCAGGAAAGGCTTGTCATAAACCCCAAAACCAAACCCACAGCCATTGAGTCGATTCTGACTCATAGCAACCCTATAGGACAGAGTAGAACTATCCCCACAGGGTTTCTAAGGCTGTAAATCTTTAGAGAAACAGACTGCCTCCTTTTTCTGCTGTGGTGCAGCTGGTGGGTTCAAAACATTGACCTTTTGGTTAGCAGCCGAATGCTTTAACCACTGTGCCACCAAACCTCCTTAAGGCTTGTCATAAGTGATTCTTACTAAGAAGAATTTAGAACTATTCTAGAAGTACAGGCCTGAGTCAGCCAGCAAAGAAGGGTTTGTGTGCAGAGCATACAGGGCAATGAAAGTCATGAAGAAGAAACAGCACAGGACATTGAAGAGGGAGTTTGGAAAGGCTACCAGCAGCCATCAAACTTGCATGTTGCCTGAGAATCATCCCAAAGCTTATTAACAGTACAGATGCTGGGCTCCTATGCCTCAGTTTCTGATCCCATAGATGTCAAACAGGGCTCAAGGATGTGTAATTTTAATAAGTAGCAATTCTCTTGGGGACAGTCCAAACACCACACTTTGATAAAAACTGAGAAGGTAAAGGACATGAGGGAAGCCAGGAGATAAGGCTGGCAAAGTGGGTAAAGGCACAACCAACAGGGCTCAGGAGTTTGAAGTGCACCCTGATGGCAGTGGGGTCAGAGGATTTTAAGCAGAACAGTGAATAGCATGACTAGATTGATGGTTTTGGAAAAACATTCTGGCTTGGCTCCAGATTGCAGAAGAGAAAGGCTGAAAGACCAAGGACCTTAACCAAGGCAGTAGGGGTAAGGATGGGAAAATGAGAATGGCTTTGAAAGACGTTTTCGAGGTAGACTATACTGTATTTGTGTAAAATTTAAATGTGGCACAGTGGTTAAAGCATTCGGCTGCTAACCAAGGAGGAGTTTAGGATACTGTCTGAATTACTGCAAAACTGGAAAAGGGGTGGGTAAGTCCGTCTAAAAATAAAATAACAATTGCAGCACACATGAGGCCAAGGACACAGAAAAATATTGCTAGTAAGGTTTAATTTTTTTTTTAACTGAATAACATAAAACCACTTTTGATTTCATTCCTGCAACATAACAAGTCACATCACTATTGCATTTTAATCATAGGTTAAACACTTCTATTTCAGGGGTTGTCTGATTACCTCTCTGGCACTACTGAACACCTCAAAACACAAACCAAACCCACTGCCACCGAGTCAATCCTGACTCATAGTCATCACCATACGATAGAAGACTGCCTTATAAGGTTTCCAAGGCTGCAAATCTTTATGGAAGCAGACTGCCTCATCTTTCTCCCATGGAGCAGCTGGTGGGTTCGAACTACTGATCTTTTTCTTAGCAGCCCAGTGCTTTAACCACTGTGCCCCAGAGCTCTTAACACTTCAAAAAAGGATTATTTTTCTTTTACTACCCATGAGAGAAGGAAGGAGAAATGAAGTCTCTGACCTGAAGCAGGCTCTCCAGCTCCTTCCTCCAGAACTCTGTGAACACGTTACCAACATAGGACAGAATCAGTCAAGACATGTATAAAATGTGTTGGATATTTTTAAAATTTAAACAATTTGAATTAGTGACTAATTTATAAAGATTAATAAATTCTGCTTATATTTGAAATACTTGAGCATGAAGGAGCTTCTCAGAAATAAAGGATATTGCACCTGAAGCTGGGAAGCCTGTTTTCCCATGATGACCTAAGAAAAGAACACTGGAATTTGTCAGCCAGGCTTGAATGCCCAGCTATGGTCACAGTCTCAGCAGCAAACAGGGACTGGGTGAACCCATGGTTGTGGAGTAATAACTGGCACTAAAGATAAAACAGACTTATAACTGGAAGGGTCTCAACTATACCTTTGTGAGTCAGACTAGTCATTCTAGTTTGCCCGTTATGTAGAGATAGCACCCAGATCAGGCTGGCACTCACGAAAGATTGTTAAACTTGATCTTAGAAATGGAATGTTTTCCCTATTTCTTATTTATTGTGACAAAACTATAATCATTTGCACATTTCATTTGCTTTTGTTGACAGATAAATCTTGAAAATCTGGCTTTCCCACACTTGTGGAAGCAGAAACTGTGACAACTTGGTTTTTACCACCAAGAAGTTTACCATCTAGGGAGATAAAACAAATCGTGTACAAAATATCAGAAGCAGAATAAAATTGCTAGAATGAATAACAACAAAGTCCTATGGCAGCAGAGAGGAAAAAGATCACTCTGAGGTGATCAGGAAGATTTTCATAGTGAATTCAAATCGAGCCTTGTAGTATATTTACAACTTTTGCTTAGGTAGAATGCAGGCATCCGTTTGTACTAGTTTTCTATTGCTATGTAACAAATGAGTCCTGGTGATGTCGTGGTTAATGCTCAGCTGCTAACCTAAAGGTCAGTGGTTACCTGCCACTTTGTGGGGTAAAGATGTGACAGTCTGCTTCCATAAAGATGACAACCTTGGAAAGCCTGTGGAGCAGTTCTACTCTGTCTTATATAGTCACTATGAGTAGGAATTGATTCTATGGCAATGGGTTTATAACAAATTATCAAAAACTAGCAGCTCAAAACAACATTCATTTATTACCAGGAGTGAGAGGGGAAGGGAGAGAAAACTGCAAAAATACGATAATAAAATAAAATAACAACAACATTCATTTAGTAACTCATTGTTCTGTAAGTCAGTAGTCTGGGCACACTCAACCGAACTTTTGCATAGAGTCTCACAAGGTCAAAATCAAGGTACTGGCCAGACTAGGCTCTTATCTGGAGGCTCTGGAAAAGAACCTGCTTCCAAGCTCATCCAGGCTGTTAGTAGAATCCAGTTCCTTGTGACTGAATTCCCAATTCCTTGCTCGGTGTAAATCAGGGGTCACTCTCTGTCCCAGAGGCTACCCACAAGCCTTCTTATGTGATCTCCTCCATCTTCAAAGCCAATAATGACATATTAAGTCCAACTCACATTTCAAATCTCCCCTACTGCTACCAGTCAGAGAAAAATTTTACACTTTGAAAGGGCTCACCTGGATAACTTTCATATCTTAAGGTCAACTGATATGAGACTTTAATTATATCTGCAAAATCCCTTCACTGTAATACCTAGATTAGTATTTGATTAACAGTGTAGGGGAAAGGACTTTTGAGGGCTTTCTTTAAAATTCTGCCAATCACATGGTTTTTCTGTGAACCTATCTTAAAGTGTTTTTCAATCAGTTTGTTAATTAAACAATGTGTATCTATTAGTCAAAGGAACCCAGGTTAAATGCAATGTGCTTAGCTGTTAACTGAAAGGTTGGTGGTTCGAATTCACCCTGCGGCTTCATAGGAGCAGTGATCTGCTCCCATAAAGATTGCAGCCTGGGAAACTCTATGGGCAGTTCTATTCCATCACCTAGGGTTTCTGTGAGTCAAAAATCAACTCAACAGCACCTAACAACAACAATATCTACTGGCTTTTTTTTTTTTTTTTATCACTTGCTGCACGTGCAGTTTGTGTGTGTGTGTGTGTGTTTAACTTTTATTGTAATTTGGGCAAAAGTTTACAGGCAAAATTGGTTTTCCATTCAACAATTCATACACATTTTGTTTTGTGACATTGATTTTAATCCCCACAATGTAACAGCATTCTTCCTACTTCCTCTTTGTGTTTACCATTTTGATCCTTTTTCCTACTCCTTTCAGCCTTCTGAGCTTTATACCGGGAGCTCTGGTGGCATAGTGCCTAAGGCATTTATTTGACTGCTAACCAGAAGGCTGGCAGTTCAAACCCACCAGCCACTCCTTGGAAGAAAGACTAGGCAATCTACTTCTGTAGAGATAGTGCCTCGAAACCCAAGGAAGGGTCATTGTGAGTCAGGATCAACTGAACAGCAGTGAGTTTGTTTTGGTTTTGGAGCTTGATCCCTGGGCAAATGCTGCCCTTTTGATCTCCTAGGGTTGATTGTTCTAAGAAGTGTGTACTTTCCTGGTGTTATTTTTCATTTTATAGGCTTGTCCATTGGCTTGGATGAAAGTTGAGCCACAGGGGTGAGTTCAGTTCCAGGCTTGAAGAGTGTCTAAGGAACATAGTGTTAAGGGTCTCACCAATCCCTATCAGACCAGTAAGCCTGGTCTTTTTTTTTTTTTTTTTTTAATATTATTGCACATTTTTCTCTGACTCTATCCAGGACTTCCTATTGTGATCACTTTCAGAGGGGTCAAAAATGATAGCCAGGCACCACATAGCCCTTCAGGTCTCATGGTCATGGAGGGGGAGTTCATTAGTTCCTTGGACTAATTGTTTCCTTCTGTCTTTGATTTTCTTCACTCTCCTTTGTTCCAGATGGGAAGAGACCAATAGTTGCACCTTAGATGTTGCCCACTTATTAAATGCATGCTAGATAATATCTTAGTATCTTACTTTTAGTCTGAAAAGATTTTCAGGTGTTTCAAAACTTAAAGTCTATCCTAGGCTAACAAAAAGGAAAAAGTCAAAGATTTTCAATAGAACACATTTAAATTTGTGTGTCAGTGTCTCCATGAAGACCCTAATTACTCAGGGAGATTTTTTTAAGCTGTGTTTTTTTTAAACTATATTACTGCCTCATTTCCAAATAGGGTATAAAAGGTTAACTCCCCATTTCCACTACTGTCTCCCCATTTGTGGAGAATTTCTGTCATAATGAATCATTGTTTTTCATTTTTTCATCCATGATGGCCTTCCTCTGTCTCTCATACATGCTTGTTCTCTTCTGCTTCTGGGACTTCCGTATGTGTAAATGCTTTCCTACCTATTACGCCTATCAACAGTTCAAGCCCTGCTTTCTCCATGCCTCTGAGCATACCTTTTTTTTTTTGTACAAAAGAATACTCATACATAGAAAATCCTAGAGAGTCCACAAGATAGTTACTGGCACTAATAGAAGGATTCAGCAAAGTAGCAGGGAACAAGATCAACATACAAGAATCACTTGGATTCCTCTACACCAACAAAGAGAAATTTGAAAAATGGTACCATTTATAACAGCCACCAAAAGGATAAAATACCTAGGAATAAATCTAACTAGAGACATGAAAAGCTAATACAAGGAAAATTACAAAACACTACACTGTAAGATACCAAAAGAGTCCTACATAAATGGAAAAATAATGCCATGTTCATGGATAGGAAGATGTGACATTGTGAAAATGTCAATACTACCAACAGGGATCTATAGATGTAATGACACCCTGATCCAAATCCAAACAAATTTTTTTTAATGAAATGGAAAAGCATTCTTTATGAAATGGAAAAATTCATCTCCAACTTTACATTGAAAGCATTATTGAAGAAGAAGGATATATAGGAGGCCTTACACTTCTCAGTCTCAAAACTTACTACACAGCCACGATAGTCAAAAGAGCCTGGTACTGGTACAATGACTGAGACATAGACCAGTGGAACAGTATTGAGAACTCAGAAGTGAATCCATTCAGCTATGGACAACTGATCTGCAATAAACGGTCAAAGCCCATCCTCTTTAAATAGTGCTGGCAAAACTGAATATCCATTTGCAGAAAAATTAAACAGATTTCCATACCTCATATCATACCAAAAACTAACTCAAAATGGATCAAAGACCTAAACATTAAATCTAAAGCTATAAAGTTCCTGGAAGTTAATATAGGGACAAAGTGACGGGTCCTAATTTAAGGAATATATACACTATCAAACATAACTAAAGAAGCACGAACAACAGAAGATAAAGCAGGTAACTAGAACCTCCTAAAAATTAAATACTTATGCTCATCAAAAGACTTCATCAAAAGAGTAAAAAAAGAGAAGCTATAGACTGGGAACAATTTTTTTTGGCTATGACATCTCTGACAAACCTCTATTCTCTAAAATACATAGAAAACTTCAACACCTCAACAACAAAAAGACAGACAATCCAATAATAATTTTGAAAGAGCAAATGAATAAGCAGATGCTAGATGTCAAAGCGGGAGCTCTGGTAGCATAGTGGCTAAGGCACTTGACTGCTAACCAGAAGGCTGGTGGTTCAAACCCACCACCACTCCTCAGAAGGAAAATGGGGCAATCTACTTCCATAGTGATGTTGTTGTTGTTGTTGTTATGTGCCGTCGAGTCAACCCCGACTCATAGCGACCCCTCCTTGGGTTTCCGAGGCAGTATCACTACAGAAGTAGGATTGCTCAGCCTTCCTTCCGAGGAGTGGCTGGTGGGTTTGAACCGCCAGCCTTCTGGTTAGCAGTCAAGTGCTTTAGCCACTATGCTACCAGAGCTCCTTATGTTACCAGAGCTCCATAGTGATACTGCCTCAGAAATCCAAGGAGGGGTGGCAGTGAGTTGGGTCCAACTCGACAACACATAACATCTACAACAACAACAGATGTCAAAGAAGATATTCAAGCAGCTAACAAATACATGAAGAGATGCTCACAATCATTAGCTTTGGGATACAAATCAAAACTACCAATGAGACTATACGTCATCCCTGCAAAAATAGCTCTGATCAAAAAAAAAAAAAGGGAAAATAACAAATGCTGGCAAGGTTGTGGAGAAATTGGAAACTTTTTTTTAGGGTTTCCAAGGTGGTACATTTTTTAAAAAAAATTTTATTGTGATTTGAGTGAAAGTTTACAAAGCAAATTCATCTTCCATACAGAAGTTCACATACACTTTGTCTCATGACATTGACTGTAATCTCCCACAATGCAACAACTCTCCTCCCACTTCCTCCCCATAGCTACCTCTTCCCTGTGTCCTTCCTTCCCCTGCCCTCCTGCCCCCACCCAGCAGTCTCCCTGTGCACACACAGCCCTTCTATTCTCCTAGGATTGATCTCTCCAAGGACTGTATCTACCTAATATAAATGTTCAGCTCATATGCCTGTCTTTTGCTTGGCTGGAAGCCACAGGAGTTGGTTTAATTCCAGACCTGAAGGGTAGCTAGGAGCCATAGTCTCACGGGTTCTACAGGGCTCTATCAGACCAGTAAATCTGGTCCCTTTTTTTCTTTTAAGATTTTGAGTTTTGTTCCAGCTTATTCTCCCACTCTATGCAGGATATCCTACATAAATCCCCTTCCGAGTGGTTGACAGTGGTAGCCGGGCACCATCTAGTTCTTCTGGTTTCATAGTCATATAGGCTGAGAATCACATGATGTACCAGTCACTTAGACTGTGTTTCCATGTGTCTTTGGTTTTCTTCATTCTTCTTTGCTCTGGATGAGGAGACCCATCATTGCATCTAGATGGCCACTTGTAAGCTTTTAAGGTCCCAGTCGCTACTTGCCAAAGCAGGATGTGGAACAATATTTTGGTGTAGTATGTTATCCCAATTGAGCTTGATGTCCCATACGACCATAGTCCTGAGCCCACAGATCCAACTACTCATTCCCTCTGGGTAGTGGGCTTTGGCCAAGAAGTGACTACAACCTTGTCCCTTGTAAGCTCTGCTATATACCTGGAAATTCTCACACAACATACCAATACACTTGTAGAAACATTGTCTGCCAACCCTATACATGGTCATGGGCACACTCCACCTTGCGTAGACATACCTGATCGTTCAGCCTGTCCACCCATCTATCCACCCAGTTGCCATCACTGACAACGCAGAACTGTATGTGCAAAAGGGTTCATCTTTGTTGTCTGTACCTCTCATGCACCTCTCTATGTCTTCTTCTTCCTCAATGCCACCATGCTGATCACTAACATTTGGTACATTGTCCTTCTCTTCACTCAAATCAGTACTTGTCTCCACCTATCTGTCAGTGTCCCCTCCTCTCCCCTCCCACCCCGGTAACAAACAAAAAATTTCCTTCCATGTATAAACCTTTCCTTGGTTTTTTACAATAACAGACTAACACAACATTTGTTCTTCTGTGATTGACTTATTTCACAAAGCACAGTGTCCTCCAAGTTCATCCACATTATGTGGTTTTTCACAGATTTTATGTTATTCTTTAGGGTTGTATAGTATTCCAAGGTGTGTATGTACTATAGTTTGGTTATCCATTCTTCTGTTGATGGGCACCTAGGTTGTTTCCAACTTTTGGCTATTGTAAATAGTGCTGCAATGAACATGGGTGTGCATATATCTGTTCTTGTCCTCTCTCTTCTTTAGGATATATACCTAGTAATGGAATGGCTGGGTCAAATAGTATTTCTAATTCCAGCTTTTTAAGGAATCGCCATACTGCTTTCCACAGTGGTTGTATCATTTGACAGTCCCACCAGCAGTGTATGAGAGTCCCAATCTTCTGCCCGTTTTTGAACTGGATTATATTATTTGTCTTTTTGTTATTGAGGTGTTGGAGTTTTCTATAAATTTTAAAGATAAGTCCCTTGT
>NW_006921711.1:1841560-1871761 GCF_000298275.1 Orycteropus afer afer | reverse complement strand
TATGGAGGGATGGACACTGGGAAGGGGTAACTATGGGGAGGAAGTGGGAGGGGAGCTGTTGCATTGTAAATTTTGGTCAATGACATGAGACAAAGTATATTATGTGAACTACTGTATGAAAAGTGAATTTACTCTGTAAATCTTCACCCAAATCAAAATAAAATTTAAAAAAAGAAAAAAAAAAGTGACATCTTTGCTCTTAAAAAAAAAAAAAAGAATATATTATACTGTAATAATTCAATCACAAAAGGACAAATATTGTAGGATACCACTATTATAAAAAGTCAACAGTAGGTTTGCACACAGAAAGCAACATTCTTTGATGGTTAACAGGGATGGGAGAAGGAGGTAGAGAGCATCACTCACTAGATAGTAGACACATGTTAATTCTGGTGAAGGAAAAGTAATTCACAGTATGAGGGAAGTCAGCACAACATGACCAACATAAATTAAGACACTGAGAGATACACAAGAAAAAAGCACAACTACAATAAATGCTGTAATATATACAAATCTACAAAAACAGTAATAAACAAAAATTTGTGAATAGCTACATAGGTAGACAGGTGTGCTATATAGGTGTGAGAGGACATATGGGAGTACATGCAAGAGCATACATAGGTATAGTTATGGACATTTATATATATATATTTGTATGTGGCATATATGTGTAGAGAGAGAGAGAGAGAGTGTGTGTTCTGGTGGCTTAGTAAGACATTTGACTGCTAACCAGAAGGCTAGTGATTCAAACCCACCAGCCACTCCTCAGAAGGAAGATTGAGCAATCCATTTCCATAGACATATCAACTCAGAAACCCAAGGAGGAGTCGCTATGAGTTGGTTTCAACTCAGTGGCAGTGTTGTTGTTGTTGTTATGTGCTGTCAAGTTGGACCTGACTCATAGCGCCCCCTTCTTGGGTTTCCGAGACAATATCACTACAGGAGTAGATTGCCCCATCTTCCTTCCAAGGAGTGGCTGGTGGGTTTGAGCTGCCAACCTTCTGGTTTGCAGTCAAGTCCCTTAGGCACTATGCTACCAGAGCTCCCCAATGACAGTGAGTTGTTTTGATTTCATACACACCCAGGGCACAGTTTTAGAAAAATTCTCAGACATATCCAAATATATCATGGACTGAGTTCTTGGGCTTTAAGGACCTAGTCTCAGGGGACATCTAGGTCAACTGGTACAATGTAGTTCATAAAGATAGTGTTCTACATCCCAGTTTGGTGAGTAGCACCTAGGGTCTTAAAAGCTCACAAGTGGCCATTTAAGATACAACTATTGGTCTCTTCCCACTTGGAGCAAAGGAAAGTGAAAGAAAACAAAGACTCAAGGAAACAATTAGTCCACAAGAATAATGGCATATATGAATCACATCCCCTTCTAGCCTGAGACTAGAACTAGATGGTGCCTGGCTACCACTACTGACCACTTTGACCACACACAATAGAAGGTCCCAGATAGAATGGGAGAAAAATGTAGAACAAAATTCAAATTCCTAGGAAAAAAAAAAAAAGACCAGACTTACTAGACTGATACAGACTGGAGAAACCCCCAAGACTATTGCTCTAAGACATCATTTTAACGTAGAAAGGAAGCGACTCTTGGAGGTCACCTTTCAGCCAAATAATAGATTGGCCTATAAAATAAACATAAGGTTTTTCCTGGCCAATTCTTTGAGAGGTAGATGGCCTCTTCCTTCTTCCTAGTCTGTCTCAGTCTGTTAGCTGGGATGATACCTGTGCACCATGTGCATCCCACTGGGTTAGAAACACCAGTGGCTCAGCCTCAAAACTCACATCAACACGTCACCACGGTACGACAAACAGACAGACAAGTTTGCCTCCCTGTTGGAAACCTCTCGTACCACCCTCACCTGGGTCCCTGCGGCTGACTCCTCCTCTGCCCAGATTCCTAAACCTTTTAATCCCCTTTCTCTCGCTCTCTCGCCCTGCTGCTTTGGGCGTGCCTAATTTCCTCTGCTCACCTGGATCCCTGCAGTCCTGGTTTTAGAGAACAAAAAAATCTTTCAGATGGTGATTAGAACTATGAATGTGCTAAAGAGATTAAAAGAGGCCTTTTTCAAGTAAGAGCTGTTAAGCCTGAGACCTGAGTGCTGAGAAGGAGCCAATCAAATAAAGAGATGTATCAAGAGCATTCTCGCCAGAGAAAACAGCGAGGACAAAGTCTGTGAAGCAGAGGCTTTTAAAAATCTTTTAATGATCTGTTTCAAGTGCTGAGGAGCAAGGATGTCTCCTTGAGGAATAAGGTGTACCTGACACAAGCCATGATATTTCCAATTGGCTCGTATGCATGTGAGAGCTGGACGATGAGTAAGGAAGACCGAAGAAGAGTTGATGCTTTTGAGTTGTGGTGCTGGTGAAGAATGCTGAAAGTACCATGGACTGCTAAAAGAACTAACCGATCTGTTCTGGAAGAAGTGCACCCGAAATGCTCCTTGGAAGTGAGAATGGCCAGACTTCATCTCACCTACTTTGGTCATGTTGTCTGAAGGGACCATTCCCTGGAGAAGGATGTCATGCTTGGTAGGGTGGAGGATTGATGAAAGAGGGGAAGGCCTTCAACGAAATGGATTGACATGATGGCTGTGACAACGGGCTCAGGTATAGCAAGGATCGTGGAGCTGGCGTGGAATCGGGCGGTGTTTTGTTCTGCTGTGCATGGGGTCACTATGAGTCAGAAACGACTCGATGGCACCTAACAACAACAACAACAACAACATATAGAACAAGTGTTACTATTCTTTACAGAAAAAAATTTGAGACTCAAAGAAGTAAGATGGCTTGCCAAGGTTCACTCAGTACAGGCAAAACCAGTGCTCTTTCCATCATCCCATTCACAGTTTAGTTGCCACCACAGACATATTCAGGAAGAGACACATTAAAGGTTCAGGTGGGGAGCCACTGGAGTGAGACATGGCCACACAGGGATGACTCCCAGACAAGGTAGGAGTGAGAAGGAGGATTCTAGAGGCAAATGTACTTCTCAGCATGGCACAAGCCGGGATGCTATGGTGACCTCTCCACTCACCCCATGTCCCGTCCACAGCAGGGGCTGGGTTCCTCCCCCTCCTGACCATTCTAGGTCTCTGAATATAGTAGATGCTCATTGAATATTTACTAATTGACCTGGTGACAAGTCTTCTTCTTTATTTCTTTCTCTCACACTTTGGAAGTTTTCTTTGTCTTTAGAATAATGAGGCTAAAGGACTTTGCTTTTTCTTCTTTCCTCAAAACAAAGGAAAGGATTCTCCTTGATGATTCAATTTTGCATAAAGCAATTGATCCATCCTGAGAATTACTCCATTTACTGTTCTTTAAACAGCAGCTCTGGCCTCCTTTCCTCCCTCCTCCCCCCTGATACTACACTGAAGTCATGGTGCCTAATTTAGGCCACCGTCTTAATTTCTACCCACAGCAAGCCGATATCATCGCAAGCAAGCACAGCTCCAGACTACTCTAAGATAAAGAGGCAGAGACCCAAGAAAGAAAATTAAGGAGCACATTCATTCCTCTCTCCCTTCCTTCCAGTCACTTCTTTATTGTCCCAACACACTGTGAGCCTGCTCTTTTAGTAGAATATCTGTGGTTCCAAAGCTCATTTCAGTGACACAGACTGAAATTCACTTATTCTTACAGTATTATTTTCATATATTCTTAAAGTGCAAGAGGTAATGTAGATGTTAGTCTTATTCCCTCAAGTAGATCCTCTCATGTATTTATTTTCATTTAAGAGAAAATTACAAAAACAAAGGGCCAAAAGAGTTAAATCATTGCAGAGCGGCTTGTCCTCATTACTTGTGTAAAATCCCCACTGCCTCGCAGGAACAGCATGTTAAATCAATAGAGACTTGAACTGTTAATTTCCAGAAAGGAAGAGATGATTGAACTAAAATAGTCAATGTTGCTTCTTAGTCCACAGGGAACTGAAGTCCCTTTAGTTTTGAGTCTTTTTACAGTTAGGTAAGCTCTGGTAGCATAGTGCCTAAGGCACTTGATTGCTAACCAGAAGGCTGGTGGTTCATGGGGCAATCTACTTCTGTAGAGATACTGCCTCGCCAACCCAAGGAGGGGTCGCTATGAGTTGGGGCCGACTCGACAGCACATAACAACAACAACTACAAGTTCCAGGAAGATCATGAACTACTGTACAAAATTTCCTACTTTTGTTTCTGTTTTTCCAGGAAAATGCTTGGTTGATGCAAAAGCTTTAGTTTTGCAAGGCACTATTTCCAGTTTAAAGTGGTGAGAGGTATAGGTGTGTGTAGGTGAAGGGGTGTTGAGGATGGAGTGGGATGGGAAGATGGGGACACATAAAGGTCAAGAACAGGTAGACCTATTACTGTTTGTTACTTTTTTAATTTTGTCTGATCTCCTTTTTGGGGCTATGCTTCTGTACTGAAAGTCAATGGGAGGAGATGCCATTGGTACTTCTGTTTTTTGTATTTGGAAAATTTCAAACATATAGATATAGAGGGAATACCCACGTATCCCTCACCAAGCATTAACAATGAACTATTTTGCTGTATGTACTCTCTACTTTTTTTGTTTGCTCTTTTTTTTTGGTCTGTAATATTTTATTGTGTATGTGTGTGTGTTTTACTTTTATTGTGGTGAAAACATACACAACAAGACACTCACCAACATAACAACTTCCACATTTATAGCTCAGGGACACTGATGACATTTTTAATGTTGTGCCATCATTTTTGCTATCCTTTTCCAAAATATTCCATCATTATTAGTATAAACTCAATGTCCCACAAACAAAGCCTTCCTCTTTCCCCCCGCTCTCCCTCCTGCCCCTGGTAACCACTAATAATCTTTGGTATGTTGTTGTTGTTATGTGCTGTTGAGTCAGACCCAACTCATAGCGACCCCTCCTTGGGTTTCCAAGGCAGTATCACTATGGAAGTAGATTGCCCAACCTTCCTTCCGAGGAGTTGCTGGTGGGTTTGAACTGCCAGCCTTCTGGTTAGTAGCCAAGTGCCTTAGGCACTATGCTACCAGAGTTCCCATCTTTGGTATGTAGATAGATAGATATATAGATATTTCCACCCCCCCAACCTATCTAGGAATTTCCCCTCCTCTCCCCTCCCATCCCTGGTAAGTCATTGGTCCTACTTACTAATGCATGGCCCTTTTTTTCATTTCCTTCTAGGTCAGGTCTGAGAAAGAGGCTGTTCACATTGTATAGACTCATGATCAATTAATAGTTTGCATGGTTCAGTGAGGACCAGGGTGAGAAAACAAAGGGCAACTTTCATTAAAAGTCACTTCATGATGCCACTACTTGGCAGGTCTATTCCTTGTGAATGATAATAGGTGTCAGAATCCTGATTGCCTTTTAAAGAATAGACACACAGATTGCAGAAACCCACAGAGAGGAGAACTAGATATTTTTCACATAAATGTCAGCTGATTCTAATCTTTTTTTTTTAAAGTTTTGTGTTTTTCTCATTCTTGTTTTATGACTTCTTCAAGCTAAGAGTTCACTGCTGCAGGTCAGGGATATTTTTCTTATCTAAAAAATTCCTTAAATTCTTAGAATGGCCATGAGTTCTAATCAGCCATCTCTGAACTGTTTGTTTCCCAGGAGAAGTAAGTAGACAGCTTCCCACTGGCTTCCCACTGAAGTGCATATAAAGGAAAATCCATCACCCCATCACCTCCCAAAAGACTTCCCATTCCCCAAAGAGCAATTAGTCTGCTCCAGGGAGGGGATCCACTACTCATCTGTCAGTTTGTCATACTGTGGTGGCTTGCATGTTGCTGTGAAGCTAGAGGCTATGCCATTGGGATTTCAAATACCAGCAGGATCACTCATGCTGGACAGGTTTCAGCAGAGCCTCCAGACTAAGACAGACTGGGAAGAAGGATGGGGCCACAAACTTCTGGAAAACTTGGCCACTGAAAACCTTCAACAAGACCCTCAACAAGATGGATCGACACAATGGCTGCAATGATGGGCTCAAGCATAGCTAGAATTGTGAGGATGGCACAGGACCAGGCAGTGTTTCGTTCTGTTGTACATAGAGTCTCTATGAGTTGGAGCCAACTCCATGTTACCTAAAAACAACAGCAACAAGAGAGGTGATGAGGGAGTCACAGAGTAGTCCAAATAATTATGTACAGGGCTACTAACCAAAAAAATAAAACCAAACCAAACTCACTGCTGTCAAGTCAGATCTGACTCATAGCAACCCCTCCTTTGGGTTTCCAAGGCAGTATCTCTATGGAAGTAGATTGCCCAATCTTTCTTCTGAGCAGTGGCTGATGGGTTTGAACTGCTAGCCTTCTGGTTAGCAGTCAAATGTCTTAGGCACTATGCCACCAGAGCTCCCACTAACCAAAAGTTTGGTGGTTTTAACACCCAGAGGCACCTTGGAGTAAAAGCCTAGTGATCTGCTTCTGAAAGGTCACATCCATGAAAACCCAGTTCTGTTTTGTAGCACTTAGGGTCACTATGAGTTGGTCTTAACTCAAAAGCAACTGTTTTTTGTTCATTTGTTTTTTAGGAAGGGGATAGAGAGTCAGGCTGGGATTCTGGATTCTGAGATCAGAAAGAATGTGTTCATTTCAGACTTATTTTTTCTGTCCTTGTCTTCCCAGCTCCCTGCCACCTACTCTGTGGATGGACCACCCCTAGTGCTAAGCTAGTCCTCACTTGTGGAAGTAAGACAGTAGCAGACTTCTCCCCACCATCCTTTAGCTCAGTTATACCTAGCCAGAACAGAGTCTGAGGACCTGTGTGGGGCAGCGCTCCTCCCTCTGTATGGAGTATGCTGCTTTTACCCTAGAGTAATGATTCAATCCACAGCATCAGAATTCTCCAGAAAAGTTCAACACAGCACTACCATGTTGTTGTATGACATCAAGTTGATTATAACTCATAGAACCACCATATGACCCAACAATTCCACTCTTAAATATATGCCAAAGCCTTGAAAGCACTGATACAAACAGACCTATGTGCACCAATGTTCATTTAGCACTGTTCACAATAGCCAAAAGACAGAAACAACCTAAATGCCCATCAACAGATGAATGGATAAACAAAATGTGGTACATCCATATAATGGAACATTACTCAGACATAAGGAGAACTGAAGTCCTGACAAATGCTACAACATGGATGAACCTTATAAACATTATGCTGTGTTAAGTAAGTCAATCACAAAAGGACAAATATTGTATGATCTCACCTCTATGAAATACCTAGAATGGGCAAATACATAGAGACGAAGGTTTATTAGTGCTTCTTGGCTTCTTGGCAGTGGGAAGGAGAGAGAACAGGAGAGTTTAATGTTTAGGAAGTTCAATGTTTAGGAAGCATTGAGTTTCTGTTTATGATGGTGGAAATTTGGTAGCAGATATATTGGTGATGATTGTACAACATGATTAATATAACTAATGTCACTAAATTGTACATGTGAAGATGATAAACTGGCAAATGTTGTTATATATATTTTTACAACTACAACAAAAAAAAAATTTTTTAAAAAGCTTTTTAAAACTTTCTAAAAGTACCCAATCCTGAGCCTACCGCAGTGTATTTGAAATCAAATGCTTTCAGATAAGGCCAGGCTTGTGTGTTTTTCAAAGCTCAAGAGTGAAGGTGAAAACTGCTGCTCTAGAATTTGCTTAATAATGCCCAATACCAGTTAAACACACTTAGCAAAATCTGCCCCTTTGAGCCAGACACAGGCCTTCAATAAAGGCCCTGTCATGGCCAACTGCTGCCACTCAATCTCAAGAGAACTTCTGCATTCACTTTCCTTTCTCCTTGCCTTGCTCGACATCAGTTCTTGTGTTAGTTTGATCTCACGCTCTGGTGTTGGCTCCCTCCTGCTCAGAGTTCACATTTCTTCTCTAGACAAAGAGTCTGACTTCAACTCCACCCAGCTCTACTGTCCCTTTGCTTAGGTGGCAGAGGCCGCGGTGAGCCACATAGGCCTTTCTCACAACTGACCACAAGCTCATGAGCCTATTTGGAGAATTTCTTCCTATATTTCCTTCATCCAACATATATGAGCATCTAGGCTCAATGTCAGGTGGTTTTCATTGTTACAACAGCCTTATGAGGAAGTGTTATTATTTTATATTTAATGACATAGAGATTCTGAGATGATAAAAATCTTACCCAGAGCCTCTTACCCTAGGTTCGTTTTTCAAACACAGGTCGAGCTGATTCAAAAGCCCATCAGCTTCCCATTGCTGTGCTCCTCCTCAGAGAAAACACCTGGTTTTTGCCTCAAGGAGTTCAGTTTCTAGTCAGGAGACATTCAAGCAAATAGAACTAACCCAGCGATAGCATGAGGTTAGAAAGAGACTCAGGACTGTGGGAGTATATGGGAGGGGCAGTTACCCAGACTGGGAGGGCTCAGAGAAGTATTTCTGGAGGAGATGATGCTTTTGAGTGAATCCCAAAAGATGAGTAAAAATTTCCCAGATGAAAGGAGCAAGAACGACACACATACATCTGTAGAGTCCAGAGAAATAAGGTTTTCTCAGGGAGCTGAAAGAAGTTTAATATGGGTAGAAGGTGCTGGAGGAGGAGGTAGGGAAGGGCATAAGATGAAGATAGGCAGATGGGGCAAGTGTAGACTTTAGGTTCATGGTAATAAGTTTTACACTTTATCCTGGGGACAACAGGGACCAGTGAAGGATTTTAAGCCAAAGAAAGATAAAATCAAAACTACATTGAGGTTGAAGGATTGGCAAAGGATATGACTAGAGACGTGGAGAGAAGTTAAGTCATAGCATCTCTCTGGTGAGAGGTGTCAGTGACTAGAACTAATACATTCCCAGGAAAATGGCAAGGAGGGGTGAGAATCAGGAGCTATTTAGAAGGCAATGCAACTGGATTTGATGAAAGACTATAAAGATGGTAGGTAGAGAAGGAAAAGTCAAGAATGACTCCCTTCCTTAAGATAAAGAATGTAAGAAAAGGTGTAGGTTGGGGAAAGCTGGTGGGTTTCTTTGGCCACGTAAGTGGGCAGCTGGACATGAAGGTCTAGAATCCATGAAAGGGATCTAGACTGGAGATCTAAAATAAGTAGTCATTGACTCCAAAGATGTGAGAAGGTGCCCAGAGAGAATGGGCAAGATCTGGAAACCATGAAGGCAATGACCACTAGAAGGGACTCCACCTTCCCCTGGACCTTGAGGGCTATTCTGACTCCTCAGTCTGCTTATTCGAGCTGTGATACACTGCCTTGTTCTTATCACTTTCTTTCCCTGAAAGAAAACATATTCTTCTCTGTACCATCGTCCTTTGGCTGATAGTCTCCATAAATGTTCAGCTCTTCCAGAACCACAATCCTGCTGGTTCTAACCCTTTCATTACTACTGCTGCCTGTAATATCTCCTGGCCATACACAACCATCTAGATTGGACACCTTAGGAGCACTCTTTGTCCAGGAGTTGTTTTTACTTTTAAGCACTGTGTCTTGAACAGGCCAAGTTGCCTTGTGGGGCCAGCCTCTGCAGCTGGATTAGTTCCCTCCAGCCCCAATCCTCCCTCCAGCCCCAATCCTATATTCTATCCTTGTTTACTTTCCTTCCCATTTGACCTAAGAATATGGCCTGACCCAGCATGCCTCACTTCACAGACCACAGAACAGGGTTGCAGGCCCCAGGCAGATGTTACAGCTGAGGGTGAAGCTGATGAAGCCTTGGGGAAATTCTCTGTCTAACCAGCTGCATGGAGCAAGGACAGAGGAGACAATGCAGAGGCTGACAGAATGGGAAAATGGAACACGAGAATTTGCTCCCAAAGGAGACTGGCTGTAGGATACCTTAAATTAGAAGTTTCAAAAAATGTGTTAGGATCCCAGTTGCCTTGGTTGGTTTTGGGTGTGGTTCTTTCCAACAGAGGATGATTGGTGGAGTTTTTCTAGCCCTGTAATTCTACTTGTGATGAGGTAGAATTAAAGCTGAAATGTGAGCTCATAAATTGTCCAGTTGGTGAATAATAAAGTATAAATTTCTTCCACAAAAGTTAAATATGAAATCATATTTAAATTTGTAACCATCTGCCTACAATGATCTAATTTGAAAATTGAGCACAATTAATTTTTTTGGAATATTGTATTATGTTTTAGGTGAAAGTTTACGTAGCAAATTAGGTTTCCATTTAACAATTTTTACATAAATTGTTCCATGGCATTCATTACCATTTTACAACGTGTCAATATTCTCATTATTTCCATTCTGTTATTGTTTCCATTTATCTAGCTTCCCTGCCCCTCCTTGCCTTCTTCTCTTTGCTTCTGAGTAAGTGTTGATCCTTTGGCTCCTATAGTTGAATGTTGAAGCAAGCACATTCCTCATGGGTGATATTATTTATTTTATAAGCCAGTCTCTTATCTGGTTGAAGGGTGTCCTCTGGGAGTGGATTCAGTTCTGAGTTAAAAAAGTATCTTAGAACAACAGTCTCAGGGGTTCTGCTAATCTCTATCAGTCTAGTAAATCTGTTTTTTTTTTTTTTTTTTTTTTTTGTGGTTGTTGTTTTGTTTTTGTTTTTTAGGAATTTGAGTTTTTTACAAGTACAATTAATTTTTGATCCTAGGTCAGTTTTCTTATTGCCACCTGTCCTTCTCCTCACCACCTCCCCTATCAGACAGTCAGTCAGCATGTGCTCAGAGAACTTGAGATCATTTTAAATATTAACCTGAGCCACACATCCTTAGGAAGATGAATCCACACACATGCCTTCTCTTCTTTCTCCTATTATTACTAAGATAGTTGCTAATATATTTCTAAATGTAGTTCTGGCTAAAAATAAATTCTGTAAACTAGAAATGTGGGGTGTGTCTGTCCCCATCAAAATCACTTTGTTCTCAGTTGAGAAGTGTGTAGAGAGACAGAAGTAGAAAGTGGGGGCTATACTTGAGGAAAAGATACTGCAGCAGTGTTTCAATGTGTATGATTCATCTTTCTGTTGGAAGTAGGGATCATTGAATTTCTGGATGCTTCAAGGCCATAGATGGTGAACTGCTTGACTTCCTTCCACAACTGCTGGGCTTTGGATGGGAAGAAGTTCCATTGAAGAAGGGCACAGGAATAGATACAGGCTTGGCAGGCTAAGGCCAGTTATCACCAGGAAACTGACATTTCACAGTATCCTCCAAGAGCACAAAGATGAGAGCTTAGTCAGCTAAGTCAGGAAGTTGCCACCAGCATCAAGAAAAGCCAGCATACTTTAGGAAAAGAGATCCTCTGATGGAGACATGCTGCTGAATGAGGCGCTTTCTCTGAGTGAACTGAGCCATGCATAATTTTTTAATAAAGTTTGCTCTCCTTCACATTGGAGTTATCATCTTCTGTGACAGACCCACTCACCCATGAGGACAGGAACACCAGCTTAGGGTTTCAGGTACTGGCAACAGCATAGATCCTTATAGAGTGGACTAGGAACAGGACAACAAACCTTGGGGATATGATAGACCGTGCTCGGGGAGAACAGAAGCCAGAAGAGGGCTGCTGCTTCTTTGGCACTATTATATACAAACTCCTGGATTGATCACAGTGCGTGATTATTCAGGTTAGGCAGTCTAAAGGTCCTGGATCCAAAGGGTAACCAGCAGTGTTTATAAAGCCAGAGAGGAGAAAACAAAGGTCCTAGAGGTGACCACTTGTGAACACTGCCCACCAGTAGTTCTGCAAGCTGCTAGTTTTATGATCATCTGTGCTCGAACAAGTATTGCCCATGAGACCTTCTGAAGAATCCAGTATTAAGGTTTAATAAGTGATCCAAGATGTGTGAGTGGGAGGAACAGTAGTATTGAGGGTTTTCAAGTATTTGCTTTTAAATATTCTCTACCAAGAAGCCACAGAAGGTTAGCTGGAGCTAAGTTTTTAAATGGAGATGCCTCTGATTGTGTGAACCCTTGTAGCACAGTAATTAAAGTGCTTGGCTCCTGTCATAGATAGAATCACATTCCCCATAATATGAGCCAATTTTGCTAGGCCATGATTGCCAGTAGTGTGATTATCCTCCACTTTGTGATGTGTTGTAAACCTTCATTTCTGCCTGTGAGTAATGAAAAGGAGCTCTGGTGGCATACTGGGTCAGGAAATTGGATGCTAACCAGAAGGTTGGCAGTTCAAACCCACCAGCTGCTCCATGGGAGGAAGATGAGGCAATCTATTTCTGTAAAGATTTACAGCCTTGGAACCTCAATGGGGGTCGCTATGAGTCAGAATCAACTCGATGGCAGTGGGTTTGGTTTTGGTTTTTGTGGGTAATGAGGCAGGATCTGGTTATGTTAATGAGAGGTGGGTTATGTTTGTTACATTAATGAGGCAGGATTAGGGTGGGATGTGACACCTTTACTCAGATCATGGCCCTGATCTAAAGTAAAGGGAGTTCTCCTGGGGTGTGGCCTGCATCAGCTTTTATTTTACTAAAGGAAAAAGAAAAGAGAAGCCAGCAGAGAGAGATGGACCTATTACCACCAATAAAGAGCTGGGCATGGAGCCTGGCCATTGGATCCAGAGTCCCTCTGCTAAGGACTTCCTGGATCTTGAGGAAGACTGATGCCAAGACACATGGAGATCCCCAAGGAATGTGAGCCCACAGATGTTGAAAAAAGAAAGAAAACCTTCCCCTAGAGCTGGCACTCTGACTTTGGACTTCTAGCCTCCAAAACTGTGAGAGGAAAAATTTCTATTTGTTAACGACATCTACTTGTGGTGTTTCCATTATGTTGTTGTTGTTATTGTTATTAGGTGCTCTCGAACTGGCTCCAACTCACAGCACCCTATGTTCAATAGAACGAAAAACTGCCCAGTCCTGTCCCATCGTCACAATCCTTGCTGTGCTTGAGACCATCCTTGCAGCCACTGTGTCAATTCAGCACGTTGAGGGTCTTCCTCTTTTTCACTGACCCTCTACTTTACCAAGTATGGTATCCTTTTCCAGGGACTAGTCCCTTCTGACAACATGAACAAAGTAGGTGAGACAAAGGCTGGCCATTCTCACTTCCTCTAGGACAGACTTGCTTGTTAGTTCTTCTGGCACTCTGTGGTATTTTCAGTATTCTTCACCAGTACCAAAATTCAAAGGTACCATCTAAGATGCACATTAGTCTTTAAAGTGACATCTTTGCTCCTTAACACTTTAAAGGGGCTTTTGCAGCAGATTTGCCCAGTGCAATATGATGTCTGATTTCTGTAATAGTAGCACTAAATTACTAAGATAATTGCTAACCAAAAGTTTAGCAGTTTGAACCTACCAGCCTCTCCACAGGAGAAATATGTGGCAGTGTGCTCCTGTAAAGATTTACAGCCTTGGAAACCCTATGGGGCGGTTCTGCTCTGTTTTATAAGTGTCTCTGTAAGTTGGAATCCACTTGACAGACACAAGTTTGGTTGGTTTAGAGCTCTCACTGAAGAATGCCCCATTTTGAAAAATAAAGCTGACAATGGAGATGGATTCTGCCTGTAGGTTAAAGTCCCTTTTTTGTTAGTCACGAGGTAGATGACATTCAAGGTCCTAAAATTCAGAATGTCAGCTAAATTTGGCCTCCTGAGAGAGAAATTAGGTCACAAGTAGAATAGTTGTTACCAAAGGCAACTAAAGAGGAAGAAATTTTAAGTAATCATTAATGAAAAATCAAGGCAATTATTAACTTCAGGAAAAATAAAAAGTGAAAAAGAAATATAATCACAGTACACTACAATGCTATGCTTTTTTTCCCATATGCACAGTAAAATAAATACTAAATATTGATATAACCAAAAATGATAATAATATAAGGAGGACTGAAGAGAGAAAGCACAGATGGTGGCTGAAAACAGCACTAAATCCTTATATACCATTTCAGAGGTTTGACACATAATACTTAAATTTTTGAATCAAGAGAAAATAGTATATACATATTATTTAAAATATTGCAATGTGTAAATGCCAGAAGAAACTAAAGACTGGAAGAAGTGAGAAAGAAGAAAGAAACTGCTGAATTTCATTAGTCTTTGAATACGATTTGACTTTTTAAATTATGTACACATATTCATTTTCTAAAATTTTCAAGTAGTCTCTCTCCAAAGTGACAAGATAGAATATGATGTTTTTACAGTTAAATGTATGTTAAAAGAACACATTAGTTTAAAGCTCCAATATACTGAATTATATAGGAAGGAGATAGGAACCAAGACTAAGGCCATGGAGTTAAGCACCATTCCTAGCCCCGCCTCCTTGGGTTCTGAGGCTGTATCACTACAGAAGTACACCCAATCTTCCTTCTGAGGAGTGGCTGGTGGGTTTGAACTGCCAGCCTTCTGGTTAGCAGTCAAATGCCTTAGATACTATGCCACAAAAGCTCTCTATTTCTAAATAGTGCCAGTTTAATAACCAAGGGGAAAAAAAATCCAAACTCACTGCCACTGAGTTGATACTGACTCATAGTAATCCCATTGGGTTTCTGAGGCAGTAAATCTTTATAGACGTAAATTGCCTCATCTTCCTTCCGCAGAGTGCCTGGTGGGTTTGAACCGCCAACCTTCTAGGTAGCAGTAAAATGCCTTAGGCACTGCACTACAAGAGCTCCTTAAGCTTAATTACAAGAGGATCTAATTTGCATCTAGGTCTTGCATGTTTTAAACTCCATTGTTTTTTACGTATTATAATATTTATAATAGAAAGTAATCAAAACTGTCTTAATAAAGAAGTATTTTGGGGACAGAAACATAATGAGTGGCTCATGTTCCATATACCTACTTTTTAAAATTGTCCACACAGGAAGAATGCCTCTCCAGGGGGCATGTGCATCCATAGGTAGACATTACCATTATTCACAAGTGCCAGCTACCTAAATAGCAAGTATGGCAACTAAGAGGAATTATCTTCTCTAAGACTTGAGATTGTGTTTATCATGGATTTCATCCATTTCTTTATTCCCAGCTCTCCTTCATAAATGCCAAATGTAAAGGAGTATGCCTAAATACGTGTCTTGGTGTGAGGTAACACCATTTAAGTAGAGATGCTGCCACTTTAAATGAATGACTAGTGTTGAGTAGTAAAAATAATATTGAGTAACACAGGGTTTCTCAGTCTTGGCACTGGTGATATTTTGGGTTGGATAATTCTTCCTTGTGAGCATCAGAGCTATGCATTGCTGGAGATTGATCAGCATCCCTGGCTTCTACTGACTAGATACCAGTAATAACCCCCACTCAGTTGTGGCAACCAAAAATGTTTCCAGACATTGCCAAAAGTCACCTGGGGGGCAAAAATGTCTGTCAATTGAGAACCACTTTCAACACATCATTTTTCCTATCTCCCAACAGGTACTCAAAGTGAGTGAGTTCTCTTCTCTTAAAAGAGCTACTTTATATCCACGGGTTCACTAATTCTAGCGCATTGAAGATTTGTTGTTGTTGTTGTTATTTGCCGTCGAGTCGGCCCCGACTCATAGCGACCCCTCCTTGGGTTTCCAAGGCAGTATCACTATGGAAGTAGGATTGCCCAACCTTCCTTTCGAGGAGTGGCTGGTGGGTTTGAACCGCCAGCCTTCTGGTTAGCAGTCAAATGCCTTAGGCACTATGCTACTAGAGCTCCTTGGCTTAGTATTATTAACTCCACAGCAAAGAACATGTAAACAGTGATTAAAATTTATTATACCGCTCTGCATCTGATAACTGAGACATGTTAGGTGAGGAAGTTCTCTCTAAAGTATAACTGAGTCGAATTTGACTCACAGAGACCCTTTTTTGTGTTTCCGAGGTGGTATCACTGTGGAAGTAGATTGCCGAACCTTCCTTCTGAGGAGTGGCTAGTTGTTTGAATCACCAGCATTCTGGTTAGCAGTCAAATGCCATAGGTACTATGCCATCAGAGCTCCCAAAGTATAATTAGGCTATGTAAATTATCTTTAAGTATTTTAAAATCTGGAATTAAATTGAAACCAAGAAAAATCCCATCATGATATCCTGACACACTGGTTAGATCTTTCTCTAGGGAGGAGAATCTTGCTCCCAACATCATAATCTCTGCTTCAAATGAGTTTGCCTCTACTTTCAAGAAACCTGGGGCAGAACCCAGCAGGGGTTTGAGCAGGTAAAAGACACTTCACCAAGGAACCCCTGACCAGCATGAGGAGGACTGGGTCTGGGACAGAAATAGCTGCTTCATCATCAAAGCCTCCTGCCCAAGAGAAGGCTTTCATGAGAACTCAGCTCATTGTGTGAAAATTCAGATGACTGAACTATAATTAGCTCGATTAGTCAACGTTTTAATTCATAGGATTCTGACTTTGATGTGCTCCTTTCTCACAGAATCAAAGCTAATAATTCTGGAATCATAATTGGGAGCTGAGTGCCAGCTTGAAGCATAGGGAGCTCCCTCACTGCCTTAGCAAGCCCTGCTTTCAATACAGGCTGCTTCCAGGTCATGAATTCTTCTGAACTTGGTCCTGGTAACTGGGTCTTGCTCTTTAGCTCTTTGTTTCAGAAGACATTTCCTGGGTAACTCGTCTCTGTGAGTCAAGTTCTCTAGTATTTAGCTTCTAAATTTTCAGTGCTTGACATTCAACTAGGATGTTAGTGTCCCAAAAGCTTGAGCACATAATATGTGCTCAGTAAATATATTTTGTATGTTGCTAAACAAATGGTGGAGCAGATCACACGTCAGTTGCCTAGCCAATAACCATTTTCCCTGCTTCAGGAATAAAACCTGATTGAAGCAAACCAATTATATTAATTTTATCCCTCTTAGTTAAACATAACTACGTAAGACAATTCTAGTTAATGAGATATGATGAGTAGTCTTCCGAGGGGATTCCCAGAAAAAATTCCTTGCTTTAAAAAGCATACACAAGAAGAGACAGTCATCTTTTGCTGCGTATTTCCCTGTGACACCTGAAATTGTGGTTGCCATCTTGAAACCATGAGAGAGGTTGCCTGGGGACAAAGCTTTTAGGCTGAAGATCTTGAACAAAGAGATGGAAGAAGGTGTGTCTTTGATGACATTGTTAAGCTATGGATCAGTAAACCCTGAAGCTGCCTCTGTATTTTTTGCTAAGTAGCTAATAGTATTTTTATTATTTAAGCCAATCTCAATTAGATTTTCTGTTGCTTATAGCTAAAAGCATCCTAATTGATATAAGTGATTAACCAGAACTTCTGCATAGGAAGGATTTAGATGAAAGGCTAGCCTAATGGAAACATTATTTACAACAGCTACTGCTAACTGGAAGAGCTCTGCTGGTGTAGTGGGTGAGGCTTTTGATGGGTTTGGTGCTTCAAACCCACCAGCTGCTCTGTAAATCCACAGATTTACAGCTGTGGAAAACTAAGGGGGGTCACCATGAGTAGAAATTTACTCTATGGCAGTGTGTTTGATTTTTAGTTTAGTGCTTACTGAGAAGCCCCTGAGTGGCACAAATTGTTAAGTGCTCAGCTGCTACCTGAATGATTGGCAGGTCAAACCTACCTAGAGTCTACTCTGAAGAAAGCCCTGGCAATCTGCTTCTAAAATGTCACAGCCTTAAAATCCTGTGGAACACAGATCTACTCCATAACACATGGGCCCTCCATGAGTCAGAATTTATTTGATGGTAACCATGTTTTTTTGTGTGTGTGTTAGTTTGTTTAGTGCTTACTGAGCACCATCCATGCATCAACGTGATTTAGACACTGACTCAAATCCTCACAATCACTCTATAAAGTAATTTTTATTTGCATGCTACAGAGGAGGAAATTAAGGTTCTGAGAGCACAAGTAAGTTAACATAAAGTCACTCAGTTACTATGTAGTGTGACTCAAATTGAAACCAGATCTAGTCTGACTCCATGTTTTCTCTACATTCTGCTTCTCATTAGTCTCCCAAAGACATGATGGAGAACAGGCACTCAGAGGAGGACTAGATGGTTCGATGGTATGGGAAAGAAAGAATAAAGGAACAGAAATCCCATCTCCTCAAAATACATGGATGGGTAATGAACCTTCTGGTTAGCAGTTAAATGCCTTAGGCACTACGCCACCAGAACTCCTTCGAAACAAGAAAGAATGAGAAACACCCTCAGGCATTTTGACACTGAGTCTCTGGATTGATCCTGCAAACCTGGCCTTGGCATTTAGAATTGTAAAGGCTAAAGACAAACAACGGCTTCACTCAAGCATTTCTCATGAAGAGAAACTGTGTTTCTTGTGTTGGTCTTTCCCTTTCTCATTCCTTCCTTGCTCCAAACATATTCCCCCGCTACACAAAAACATGGCACCAAGTAAAGATAGAGAAGGATAATGATGCTAAGCTTTTGGGACTCAGCTTTGGTCCCAAGTCTGAACTTGATTTGCTTCAAGAAAGAAGTGATTCTGAGAAAGGCTTGGAAAACATTGTAGATTGAGAGTTTCCTTTTCTGGCAACACTGTAGGACATGGATGGAGAAGGAGAGGAGCTTCTTCTGTAGAGAGTCCTATTAGGACACTTGTTTCTCCTTGTATGACCCTGACCGAGGAAATTAATAAATCCCATGACCTCCCTGCTTCCATTTTCTTTCCTTGTAAAACAAGAATAATAAGAGTCCATTGACCATAAAGGCCCAGAGATGAATGTCAGCCTGTGAGTGCCATAAACTCCCCAGGCTGCTGGGTGAGGCAGACTAGAGATCATCCCTGAACCATCTCCAGTGTTTCCCTGGGCTACTCCTCCCTTCTCTACATTCCCATCAGCCTCCTGCATCTAATGGTCCCCTGAAGCCAGAAGTTTCTTCACATTTCCTGAGGCTCTATAAAGAACAGATAAATGAGCTAATCTCTGCACACTAAGAGCTCAGGTTTACCAAGCTTGGCGGCATGACACACTGACAAATTTGCAGAGGAGATTCAGACCTATTGCCGCCACAAAAGCCAAGAAAGGAAGACAAGTCAACATGTAGAGTGTCTTCCCATTAGGCTGAATACAGCAGAGGCCAAGGAAGATAGAAAGCTCATCATTAGATGAAGCAATATGTAGCTTGTTGGAGAAGAGCAATTTGGAAGAGTGATAGGGACTGAAACCCCAGTGGAGTTTGGTGAAGAGAAAACAAGAGTGAGGAAGTATCTGCAGGCAACTCTTTCAAGAAATTTTGCTGTGAAGAGGATCAGAGAAATGGAAAAGAATGAGAAATCAAAGAAGAGTATAAAATAAGAGATACTATAACATCTTTATATGCTGATGAGAAAATTCCTTTAGGGAGGGAGAAATGGACAATTCAGGAAAGAGAAGTGATATTTATAGAGGGAAGCCTTTGGGGTGGGGAAAGAGAAGAGGAGTACTTTGTTGTTGGAGTGTGACATCTTTCCAGCAATTTCATTTACTCTGGTCTTCCTACAGACATCTGCTTGGGGTGCCTCCAGTAAATAGCCTGATTCCAGGACAGGTATTAGAAGGCCATGCTCTGTGCCTCCCTTTCCATAGTGGTCCCAGGGCCCAAACTGTGGCAGTCTGATTCAGGGTGACTTCCTGCCTTCCCTATGTACCACTGCCAAGGGCTGGGCCAGATGAATCTTTCAAAGGGCAAAATCTCTTATCTGAGCTCCCTAATAATGTAGCCATTAATATATTTGAGGCACTGCATTTATTTACATGATTGCCACTTTACAGGGGAAGAAATAGAAATATGGAAAAGTTGAGCACCATGTGGGAGTCACACACCCGACAAGTGGAGGAGCTGGGATTTCTCTTTAACCGCTCTCCTGTGTGCTGCTTCCTGGTGTAAGCTTTTCTCCTAGAGAACTTAGGATCCTTGAAACCAGTAGAGCCACTGTGGCTTGTCTTGCCTTGTTGTTGTGTGCCCACTGAGTCCGTTCTGGCTCATAGGGGCTCTATATGTGATAGTAGAACTGCCCCATAAGGTTTCCTGGACTGTAATCTTTATTACAGAATGGGCAAATCTGCAGCAAAAGACCTCTTTCAAGTGTTGAAAAGCAAAGATGTCACTTTGAGGACAAAGGTGCACCTGACTCAGCCATGGCATTTTCAATGAAAAATGAATGCCTCACATGCATGCAAAAGCCAAACAGTAAATAAGGAAAACTGAAGAAGAATTAATGCATTTGAATTATGGTGTCAGTGAAGAATAAGAACATATCTGTTTCGGAAGTAGTACAGCCAGATGCTCCTTAGAAGCGAGGATGGTAAGATTTCCTCTCATGTACTTTGGACATGTTATCAGGAGGGACAAGTCCCTGGAAAAGGACATCATGCTTGGTAAGAAAGTCAGCAAAAAAGAGGAAGGCCATCAAGGAGATGGATTGACACAGCGGCTGCAACAGTGGGCCCAAACCTAACAAAGATTGTGAGGATGGCGCAGGACCAGGCAGCGTTTTATTCTGTTCTAAGTAGAGTTGCTATGAGTCAGAATCCACCTGATGGCAGCTAACAGTAATAACGACAAATCTTTATGGGAGCAGATCACAAGGTCTTTTCTCCCACACAGCTGCTGGGGGGTTCAGACTGCCAGCCTTTCAGTTATCAGCCAAGTACTTAGCCTTTGCTCCACTAGGGCTCCTTGTCTTGACTTTGGAGTCCTTATATTTGGGGTACAATCTCACTCTGCAGTGCCAGAGCTGCACACATGCAAAAGGTGAGCTCTGAAACCCTTCAAGTAAGAGATCATCCCAATTCACCTGTGTTCCCATGAGGAATACTGGCCATTTAAGGAGGGAAGCCTCTGAGCCACTGCCTTCCTGTCTTCCTATTTATATCAAGCCAGACCCAGCAGGAAACAGATGGTACACTCAAACTGAGTAATTTGAGCAGAGCTGAATAAAGGGACTATTTACAAAGGTGTGGGCAGGATGCAGGGAAACCACAGGAGTAGAGCAATAAGAAACAGTGACTTGGACACCCCTCAGCCTAAAGGGGTGCAGTCACCAGAACCTGTAGACAGAGGGGCCTATGCATTTGGGGCCACCTGACAAGAGCTGCAGCCATGAGTCAAAGCATGAGCCAGCTAGAGGTGAGTGCTGTGTCTTCCTCACGTTGCTCTCTCCCTCTGATCTCCTGCCAGGAACACTCACTGGCTAAACCTAATCAGAAGCCAAAGGGTAAGGGAACACACTGATATGGTTTGCAGCACAGAGTAAGATGGAGACGGGTAGAATGTGAATCTAGAAGAGCAAATCAAAGCATACAGAACACTAACCAACATACTATTTAGGGTGGTGGTTAAGAATGGGGCTGTGGAGCCAGGTTGCCTGTGTTCAAGTCCCAACTCTGCCTCTTACTTGCCAGGTAACTTTGGGCAAGTTTCTTAACTCTCAATGCATCTGTTTCCTCATCTGTAAAGCAGGAGTAATAACACCAACTTCATAGTACTGTAGTAAGGGTTCAGAGTCTCTGGGTGGAGCAATGGGCTAAGAACTCAACTACAAGTCAAAAGGTTGGGGGTATGAACCCGCCCAGAGGCGCCTCAAAAGACATGCTGGGTGATTTGCTTCCAAAGATTCACAACTTTGAAAACCCTATGGCTCAGTTATTTTTTACACACACGGGGTCACCATGAGTCAGAACTGACTTGACTGGCAACTAACAAAAACAACAGAGGTAACACAGGTAAAGCACTTAGCATACAGTAGGTACTCAGTAAATGTTCGTTTCTTTTTCTCACTCACCTCTACAGGAAAAAGTATGAGGATGAGATCTTATAGTTGGTATGTAACACTATTATAGGCACTCGCTAAGTATTGTTTGATTGATGGTTGAAGGGCCCTTTCCTTCTTTGGAGGCCTCAGAGCATCCTGTAAGTGACTCATCCAGTCTGTTCTTGAAGCCTGTAACAATTCCTATGGTTTGAAAAGTCCTTTTGGTGTTTTTGACTCTTGTAGATGGTTGTCAGGTTATCAGAGTGTTTACCTTGTATTTTATTGAGCTGTACATTTGTTTTATGCTGTTGACTGTATTTGTTTTACATTTAACAAGGTGTTTTTTTATCCTTAAAAATTTTCATATAACCATAAAAAACTAAAATTTGTCTTTGTTTTCTCCCTCTCTATCTGCTCTTCTCTGTGATGAGGATGGAGCTGAATTACCACCAGGTTCTTGACAAAAGCCATCTTGAGAAGGAGATGTTAGCTTGTGAGAAATGGACCTGAGGCCAATTATCTTTCTTTCTCCTCACAGATGCAAGAAGCTGAAGCTGCATTTCAATGCTTGTCCTGAAAGCAGCTATAGGACATACTACATACATCCTCGTCTTTTCTTTGCAGAGCTCACTGGTTCACACTGACCAGCTCCAAACCTCTGCCTCTAAATGCACCACTTGACCTCTGAGCAAGCAGCTTCCTTTCTCCTCCTTCAGCCTCTCTCAGCCTCCTCAGAGCCTCTAAGTGCTTATAGAAATGGTTCCTGTTCTCCACCAGTTCCCAGGTCCTGTCTCCAACACCACTTGTAAATACATGCCAAAGCAAAGTATACAAATGCTTTTATCTGGCATTCTCCCTCTCTACTATAATGCATCTCTCAACCCTTCTTTCAGTATGTGCTTTACAAAAGAAACATAAAATTCCCCATACCTATAAACTCTACTGGACTCAAAGTAGCAGGAACAGTGTCTTTTCATGTTTTCATAAACTTTTATAAATTATATTGCCTGTCTGCATAATTGACACAGATTAGGAGTGCAAGAAATGGTAGATGAATTGAACTAAATTGAATTTTCTTTCCATTCCTGCCTGCGTGAAAACCGTCTATCTCTTCTAACCAGCATGATCATTCCAGTGTATTACAAACTACTTGAGGCAGCAGGATTTTGCCCTCTCTGGGAGTTGGTTTTCATAGAATGGAGCAGAGTGTGAAAGGATGGGATGGGATGAGAGATGGAGAGGAGGACTAGGCACTTAAAAACGCTTTGAGGATCATGTCTTTTTAACATCAACCTATAGATTTCGTATCTTCTCCTTTTTCTCACTCACCTCTTCAGGAAAATGTGTGAGGATGAGATCCTATACTTGGTATGTAACACTATTATATGCACTCGATAAATACTGTGTAGGAGCTCTGGTAGTGTAGTGCCTAAGGCACTTGACTGCTAACCAGAAGGCTGGCGGTTCAAACCCACCAGCCACTCCTTGGAAGGGAGATGGGGCAATCTACTTCCATAGTGATACCACCTCAGAAACCCAAGGAGGGGTCGCTATGAGTCAGGTCTGTCTTGACGGCACATAACAACAACAACAAATATTGTTCGATTGATGGTTGAAGGGCCCTTTCCTTCTTCGGCGTCCTCAGAGCATCCTGTAAGATGCTTCAATCCTTTTTCTGTTATTGTTGTTAGGCTCCACTGAGTCGATTCTGAACCATAGCGACCTACTTCGAACAGAACGAAACACTGCCCAGTCCTGTGCCGCCCTCACAGTCATCGCTCTGTTTGAGTCCGTTGTTGCAGCCACTGTGTCAATCCATCTTGTTGAGGATCTTCCTCCTTTTTTTGCTGTGTCTCTACCAAGCATGATGTCCTTCTCCAGAGACTGGTCCTCCTCACAACATGTCTAAGGACTTCATGAGACAAAATCTCGCCATGCTTGCTTCTAAGGAGCATTCTGGCTGTACTTTTTCCAAGACGGATATGTTCATTCTTCTGGCAGTCCATGGTATATTAAATGTTCTTTGCCAACATAATTCAAATACATCAGTTCTTCTTCAGTCTTCGTTATTCACTGTCCATATTTCACAGGCATTTGAGAAATACTGAAAATACCATGGCTTAGTCCTCAAAGTGACATCTTTGTTTTTTAACACTTCAAAGAGGTCATTTGCAGTAAATTTGCCCAATGCAATACATTGTTTGATTTCTTGACTGCTTCTTCCATAGGTGTTAATCATGGATCCAAGTAAAATGAAATCCTTGACAGCTTCAATCTTTTCTCCATTAATCATGATGTTGCTTATTGGTCCAGTTGCGAGGAATTTTGTTTTCTTTATTTTAATGTGTAATCCGTACTAAAGCAAGCAAGATTGTGTTATTCGCATATCACAGTTTGTTAATGAGTCTTCCTCCAATCTTGATGCCTCATACTTCTTCATATAGTCCAGCTACTCCAATTACTTCCTCAGTAGACAGACTGAATAAGCATATGGGGTTTAAAACCAGGAAAAGTGTACCTCTGGGTTATATCCTTTCACCATCTTTATTCAATCTGTCTGCTGAGCAAATAATTCTTTTTATAAAGCATGGCATATCTGAGAGATTTTATTTATTTTGCCTCTTATACAGTCATAGACAGGAGCTCTAGTAGCATAGTGCCTAAGGCACTTAACGGCTAACCAGAAGGCTGGCAGTTCAAACCCACCAGTCACTCCTCAGAAGGAAGGTTGGGCAATCTACTTCCGCAGTGATACTGCATCGGAAATCCAAGAAAGGGTCGCTATGAGTCAGGGCGACTGGAGGGCACATAACAACAGTCATAGACAAACGCGCATTCCCTTCCACCCCCACCCACCAATGTTGACACTGGAAGAGCAGAAACCCCAGGTCTTTTGATGTTTCCGGTTTTGCTAAAAACAAAGGGCCTGGAAATTAGAGAGTGAGCTAGGCCATTTAGCTTCTTTGTCTCTCCAGTCTTTTATCAGCTCAAAACCAAAAACGCATTGCTGATGAGTTGATTCTAACTCACAGTGACCCAATAGGACAGAATGAAACTGTCCCAAAGGGTTTCTAAGACTTTACTCTCCCGCCAAGGCCCTGGAACCACGCATCTTTCTTGATTAGCAGTCTAATTAACCACTGTGCCACTAGGGCTCCTTTCCTTATCACTAATGGGAGTAGTAAATAAGGTGCAGTGTATAGTTGTTGCTGGGATGAAAAGTTCCAATCTGTAAAAACTGTGATTTGTGGCTACAAGACATTTAGATCCCATTCCCGGGGCCAGGGAGGGGGCAGCGGGTTTGGGGCAGGGGCCTCGGGGCCTCCCAGTCAGTCCCTGAGCTTGCAGGTATCCACGCACAATGAATCAGGACACACCTTTACCAAGTCAGGGCTTTCCTTATCCTTCAAAATTTCAAAGTCCTAACGCTTTCCTGCTGAGTAGTTATTTTACAAGACAGAAGGGAAGTAAAAAAGCAGACTCCCTCTGAGGCCCGCAGCTTGCTCCTGGACACTACTGCAATACCTATCCTCCCTCAGCTCCCTAGATAACGCCAAAATTCGTTCCGGCTCCAAAAACTAGAGCAACAAAGAGCCTATATGGCAAGAAACAATGCGCAATAATCTTCATCTCCTGAAGATGAAATTCCAAGTGTTTGCAAATAAATACTACCCGCAGCAGAATTTCATTGTCAAGAAGGACATCATGCTTCTCCGGAGGGCCTTTTGCCAAAGCGAATGGGAAATCATTGGCCCAATTAACATCCTATGATCTTAGATCTAAAAATGACCCGGTGCCGGGTAAACAAGATGACGTAAGAGTGCCGGACAGGGAGCGGCTCTCTACTGCCACCTCGAGGAGAGCGTCCGCAATGGATCCTTTGAGCCGACCTCAGATCACTGGAAGCATGAAAGGATTGGGAGCAGGGAAAAGGGTGCTAGGAGGAGAAGAAAAAACCACAGGCAGGCTGAACTGAAAGGAATCTGCTCTAAGACCTCAGCTAGTGGAAAACAAGGTCTGTGTAACCGGTGAACGTTGTGGCGGTGTCCTGCTGGCTTCCATTCTGAGAACAAACCTTTTATTAAAGGACTCAAGCACGTGAACTCACACTAGAAAAAACTGTGTGAGGACTGGATCTCCAACGCTGGGGTCCTTAATAAAAAGTCTTTGAAGGGAGAAGCAGTGAAGGGAGAAGCAGTTATTTGATATGCTCGTAACAAAGGACCATGGCGTTTTCTGTTTTGCTCCAGGCTTCACTGTGACTTAAGTGGAGGAGGGAGTATGGGAGTATAACAGTCCTAATTTACTTTCCTGTCAGGCTAATGTGAAAATGAGGCTGCAGTGCGCTTTCTTCGTTACACAACCAGCATGCTGGGAGATGCCCCAGAAATGTGCTAAGGTTAACTGTGTGTTATTACTTTTCCCCCTAGTAGATAATCCACCAAAGGAAAAGTGTTGATTTTTAAGTTAAAAATACAAAACTCACTTTAATTTTAAGTCAGTCGATTTGTGCTGCGTTACAAACAACCTCAAAATATTAACGACTGAAGACAAGTATTTATTTTTTCTTACTACTGGGTCTGCAGGTCAGCCTTGGCTGACTTGATCTCAGCTGGGCTCAACTGGGGTGGCTGGATTCATGAGGACTCCCGGATTAGGGTCAGATGCAGGTCTGGGCCACTGTTTCCATTCATGGAGCCAGGACCAGAGAGCAACAGTTACTGAGAGCTTACTTGTCCCATGGCAGTAGATGGAACGTTATAATAATCCCATGTTACAGATGAGGATACTGAGCCACAGAAAGTTCAAGTGACTTGCCCAAGAGCACACAGCCTGGCTCTGGAGGCAGTAAGACCACATGCACCTGTGATAAGAGCTATGTGAGACTCTATGGGTACATACTAGGGGGGACTCTTGATAAGAGAAAGTTACCCCGAGGAAAGAATAACTGAGCTAAAGGTCTGAGGAGGAATTGGAGTCATCCAGGTGAAAGAGAGGAGAAAGGGGATTCCAGGCAGGGGCAACAGCAGGTGCAAAGAGTTGAGTGGGCAAGTGAACTGAAAGAAGGTGAGTGCTACCAGAGCACAAAGGGCAGGTGAGAGCACAGTTCAACGTGAATCCAGTAAGGCCTTGTAGGCCATAGCAAGGATTTGATCTTTGTACTAAAAACAAAGAGAAGCTATTGAAATGCTGTATTAATGAAGATTTCTTTTTTAGCTACACGAGGCACTTCAGAGGAAAGGCCTGGTGATCTACTTCTGAAAAATCAGCCAATGAAAACTCCGTGGAGCACAGTTCTACCCTGACACACCTGGGGTCACCGTGGGTCTGAGTTGACTTGACTCCAACTGATTTAAGTAATGGGATACCCAACTAGAAATTACTTAAACAGTAAGGATGTCCATTATTTCACATAACAAAAAAATTAAAAATGGAGTTTCCAGAGTAGTTTTGGGTGGTCAGTATTGTCATTAAGGATCCTTTTTGCTTCACTAATTTTTTAACTTATCCTTAGGCTTGTTTCCTTATAATCACAAGGTGGCTATCTTGTAACTATATAAACATGAGTATATCTAGACTAAGATGTGTCTAACCCAAGTCATAGGAGCTCTGGTAGCATAGTGGCTAAGGCACTTGACTGCTAACCAGAAGGCTGGCGGTTCAAACCCACCAGCCACTCCTTGGAAGGAAGGTTGGGCATTCCTACTTCCGTAGTGATACCCAAGGAGGGGTCGCTAAGAGTCGGGGCTGACTCGATGGCAAATAACAACAACAACCCAAGTCATGGTATTTTCAATTGCCTCATATACATGTGAGAGCTGGACAATGAATGAGGAAGATCAAAGAAGAGTTGATGCTTTTGAGTTGTGGTGTTGGGGAAGAATGCTCAAAGTACCATGGACTGCCAGAAGAGCTAACAAATCTGTTCTGGAAGAAGTGCAGCTGGAATGTTCCTTGGAAGCGAGAATGGCCAGACTTCATCTCCCTGACTTTGGTCATGTTATCAGAAGGGACCATTCCCTGGAGAAGGATATCATGCTTGGTAAAGTGGAGGGTCAACAAAAGATGGGAAGACCCTAACAAGATGGACTGACATGGTGGCTGCAGCGATGGGCTCAGGTATAGTAGGGATTGTGAGGCTGGCACAGACAGGCGAGAGTTTCATTCTGTTGTACATAAGGTCACTATGAGTCAGAAACAATTGGACGGCATGTAACAACAACACATCTAGATCCAGCAGGCCATGACTCCACCTTTTGAAATCCCAAAGATCATGGCCCCACCCTTTGTGACCAATGCAGCTCTGTTTCCCATGCTTCTTGTCTCTTCTAATTCTGCTTCCTGGTTCCTAGGCCTCTTGGCCCCTTGGTCCCTCAAGCCCCACTCTGCCAGTAATCCTTGGCTCAAAGGCACTCAGCTCTCTGGCTCCATGGCTGAGCTGTGATGCTGTCTGGTGTTGGTCTCCAAGTTCTGCTGCCACCATTTCTCTGCCATTAATTCTCACTATCTGCACCATCTCCAGTGTTACAAATCTCCTAACTTCCTTCTGAGCCCTTGCCAGAATTGCCTTTGATAATTTGATAATCTATAATAATTTGATAATCTATAATTCCACCAACAGTTTCTTCATGGCAATCTAGGCTTTTATGATTAGGCATCTTAAAACTCTTCCAGTATCTCTCCATTACCCAATTCCAAAACTGCTTCCACATTTTAGGTATCGGTTAGAGCAGCACCCACACCTGGTACCAAATTCTATCTTAGTTACTGCAGTGCAATGAGTTGCTTAATATGGCCCTTCTAGCCATTGTCTTCCATTTTGTGATGTATTGTAAATCCTCATCTCTATGCCTGTTTGGGAGCTGTGGTAGCATAGTGCCTAGGGCACTTGACTGCTAACCAGAAGGCTGGCAGTTCAAACCCACCAGCCACTCCTCGGAAGGAAGGCTTGGCAATCTACTTCCGTAGTGATACCACCTTGGCAACCCAAGGAGGGTCGCTATGAGTCGGTCCGACTGGACGGCACATAACAACAACAACAACAACAACATGCCTGTTTAGGGTGGGATGCATCTTGAGTCCCACCTTGCTGGAGGGTGTGACTCAAGTCACCACTCTTAGCTTCTTTGAGAGTATATATTTGAATGTTCTGGGAAAGTTCTCTCTCTCTTGCTCCGATTCTGCAATTGGTTTACCATGATCTCACCCCTGGATTTGAGACAGCAGCTGTTATCTAACCCGCCGATCTGGGTTCACCAACCCCTATAGCCATGTGAGTTGGGAGAAGCCTCCAGACCAACCCATGGACCTGGGACTTGCCAGCCTGCCAGCCTCCACCACCACCATTTCCTTGGGAGTTTGTGAGTTCTGTGAGATGTTATAGTGAAATACAAACTCTAAGACAGGAGAGAGATTATTGAGGGGAGGAGGAGAAGTTGGTGTCAGTGATGATGGAGTGGCATGGCAGTTTGGAAAATTTGGACATTTGGGACATCTTTAACCTCTGCCTCATAGGGATTGGCCTGGTGCTGATCTTTCTAAAGGAAGTTATTCAAGCATTTACCTAGCATTGCAATAATAGAGATGTCAAAAGTGGATGCTTTAATAGATAGAAATTCATTTTCCATAGTTTAGGAGGCTAGAAGTCTGTATTCAGAGCACCAGCTAGAGGGGTAGGCTTTTTCTCTCTGTCACCTCTGGAGGAAGGACCTTGTCTCCTTTCAGCATCTGTGAGTCCAAAGTTCCTCGGAGATTTCCTTGTGTCTTGGCATTGAATTTCCCCTGGGTCTAGGAGGTTCTCAGCAGAGACCTTGGACCCAAAGGATGCACTCTGCTCCTGGCTCTTCTTTCTTAGTGGATAACATTGCAAAGAATGGAAATTTCAGAACACTTAACTGTGCTCGTGAGGAACCTGTACACAGACCAAGAGGCAGTTATTTGAAAACAAAAAGGGGATACTGCTTGTTTTAAAATCAAGGTGTGCATTATGGTTGTATCCTTTCACCATACTTATTCAATCTGTGTTCTGAGCAAGTAATCTGAGAAGCTGGACTATATGAAGAATGTGGCATCAGGATTAGAGGAAGATTCATTAACAACCTTGTTTGCTGAAAGTGAAGAGGACTTGAAGCACTTATTGGTGAAGATCAAAGCCTACAGCCTTCTGTATGAATTACACCTCAACGTAAAATAAAATTCTCACAACTATACCAATATGCAACATCATGATAAACAGAGAAAAGGTTGAAATTGCAAAGGATTTCATTTTACTTGGATCTACAATCAAAGTCCTTGGAAGCAGTGGGCAGGGAATCAAATGACGTATTGCACTGAGCAGATATGCTGCAAATGACCTTAAAATGTTAAAAAGCAAATAAGTCATTTTGAGGATTAAGGTACCTCTGCCACAAGTCATGGTATTTTCAGTTGCCTGATATGCTTACACATACGAAATGATAAATAAGGAAGACGAAAGAAGAGTTGATGTCTTGAATATTGAAAATACTGGGTACTACCTGAAGAAGGGAGCTCTGGTGGCGTAGTGCCTAAGGCATTTGACTGCTAAGCAGAAGGCTGGCAGTTCAAACCCACCAGCCACTCCTTGGAAGG
>NW_006921711.1:1814199-1841175 GCF_000298275.1 Orycteropus afer afer | reverse complement strand
TTGAACCACCAGCCTTCTGATTAGCAGTCAAGTGCCATAGGCACTGTGCTACCAGAGCTCCTTGGTAAAATAGAGGGTTAGTGAGAAAGAGGAAGACCCTCAATTAGATGGATTGACATGGTGGCTGCAGCAATGTGCTCAAATATATAGCAATGATTGTGAGGATAACACAGGACCAGGCAGTGTTTTGTTCTGTTGTACACAAAGTCACTATGAGTCAGAACCTACTCAACAGCACCAAACAACAACATATCCAGCCAAGGAATGCTATATTTACTCCTGGGCATCCCTCTTTACTAGGGAGGAGAACCTTTCCCAGAAATCCCCAATTAGATTTGTCCTTAGATCCCACTGTCTAGGATTAGGTTACATGCTCAAGCCCTAGTGGAGGAGAAGCTGGGGTGTCAGTATGTAGCATTTTTGGCTTGTCTCATGGGAAGAGATTTCTGTCAGTAAGGAGAGAGGGAGAAGTGGGATGGTCCTCAGAGAGGCAGCCAAATGTCTGCTGGGAGGGTTTGGACTGACATCATCAGATTGGCATTCTGGGAAAGTTAAGCTGGCTAAGTGGTCTGCACATGCTCTACTGGTTTTCTCTGTTGGTTTCACTTTCCCCTGTCCTTTTCTCTTAAATAACTCCTATTCATCATCTTTCAGGTCTCAGGTTAAGGGTAATTTCTTCCTGGAAGCCACCTCCTTACTTCTTTCCCATTTGCTTGGTAGTTCTTGCTATATGTTTTCATACCACCCTGCATTTCACCTATCATAGCTTGATCATGCTTTATTGTAATCATTTTTTAAGCCATAAGTTAACTAGAAGCTTTAAGAGGGCAGGAATCAGATATCATTACCGTCTTGCTCACATATATCTCTGCACTTATTCTAGTGCTTGGCATATAGTATGTACTGAATAAATACTTTTTGAATGAATGATTAAGCAAACAATGAATAAAACTCAGTTGTTGGCATTTCAGTCTGTACCATTTGTACCAGAAATGTCCAGGGCCCGAGGGACAGCAGTGTGCCAGGACTCTCAGGGTTCATCATGTGGACCTTGGCAAGGGGAGTTCATGTCTAACCCCAGAGAAGCCTGTTCGGGAAGTAACAGCTCAGTCATCAGCTGATCCAGACTGGAATTTAACCCATGGGTCATGTCTACTCACTGGAGACATTTGTCTGTTGGTGAAGCGTTACAAATAGAGATTGCATAGGTAATGGCTATCGTTGTCACTTTTAATGTCCTTTTGTTCCCTTCTATTACTAGCTCATTCTATGACCTCCACTGGTGACATCATGTGTCCAAGGCCAAGGATACAATATGCTTGTCCATGTCTAGTCTACTTTGTGACATTCTGTCTTACGACAGGGTTTACTCAAAACACTCTGTGCTCTAAAAGCAGGAGTCACCTACGTATTATCACTTCTGAAAGGAAAACACCCTGGAGAAATTTGGGGGGAAGTAGTATGATGTGTAAGGAATTCTGGTGGCATAGCACCTAAGGCATTTGATGCTAACCAGAAGGTTGGCGGTTCAAACCCACCAGCCGCTCCACAGAAGGAAGATGGGGCAACCTATTACCATGTAGGAAACCCAATGGGGGTTGCCATGAGTCAGAAACCACTCGAGGGCAGTGAGTTTGCTTTTTCGTTTTTAGTATGATGTGTTGAGAAGAGCACTAGGCTTGAGATTTAAGAAACCTGAGTTTCTAGACTTGATTCTGCCAGGACTGGAATTTGGAAGGGCCAGCAAGGACCAGCAACCAAGTACTTTCAAGGTTTTGCTGAGGAGCCTGGACTTTATCTTGTATACTGGGGTATGTCAAGGGTGAGATTAGAGTTTTTGAAGGACCTTTTGGCAATAGCATAGAGGGTGGCTTGAAGGAGAAAAATTGGATTGGAGGTAAGGAGATAAATTAGAATATAGTCCAGGTGAAAGCGATAGGGGCATAGTTTAGGATTGAAGCACTGGGAATGGGAAAAGGGGGATAGAGAGATTTTAAAAAGTAGAGTTGAAAGGAAAGACTTAAAGACAGTTAAATATGAAAGAAAAGGGAAAAAATTCAAAGAAGAATGTAGAGTCTAGAGGGCATCATTGTGTGAATAGTATGTAAATAAATATTATTCACAAAACATTTGGTGGTAGTGGTATTTGTTGCTAAGTTCCACCAAGTCAGTTCTAACTCATAACAACTCTACATACAACAGCATGAAACCCGGCCAGCCCTGCACCATCCTCACAGACATTGCTGGGCTTGAGCCCATTGGTGCAGCCACTGTGTCATTTCGTCTCATTGAGAGACTTCCTCTGTTTTGCTGACCCTCTACTTTACCAAACATGATATCTTTTCCAGGGACTAGTCCCTTCTGACAACATGACCAAAGTAAGTGAGATGAATTCTGGGCATTCTCGTTCTAAGGGACATTCCAGCTAGAGGCTGGAATGTATGAGGTGGCACCACCACCTGTCTTATTTCAAATGTCAGCAGGATCACACATGATGGACAGGTTTCAGCAGATCTTTCAGACTACAACAGAGTATGAAGAAAGTCCTGGCAATCTATTTCCTAAAATTAGCCAATGAAAATGTATGGAGCACAACATTGTCTTGCTTTGGACACATCATTAGGCAGATTCAATCACTAGAGAAGGATCTCATGTGTGGTAAAGAGAAGGGTCAGTGAGGGCGTGGGAGATCCTTAGTGAGATGGATTGGCACAATAGCCACAACGATGAACTAGAACATGCTGGTGATGGTGAAGATGATGGAGGACCAGGCAACGTTTCTTTCTGTTGTACGTAAGGACACTGGGAGTCAGAGTCAGAGTCAACTCAAAGGCAGCTAACAACAACCACAATGTGTTGGCAGACCTTGTAAAATATATTTCTTTCCAGGGCTGCTAAAAAAAAAAAGGGAGAGAGAGATACAAGATGGATTGTGTTTCCTAGATTTTAGTTATTTGCATACCTCATTCACAATTTTTGTCATACACAGATAACTACGGCATCATTAATTACTTAGTATCTGTCTTTAAACTGAAGTCACCGTTCCACCTAAGTTTTTATTTCAGGTTCATCCTAGAACACCATATATGTGAAATCATGGCTTTGAGGTGCCTGTTATGTTTTTATGCGTATTGAAACGAATACAGGAACAATTACAATGAAAAATGTTTCTTTAGACTACCTAAAATTTCCCATGCCTGCAGCTGTGTGCAGGGCAGATTTAGGGAGTTCCTGGCCTGGGTGATAGCTGTAGCCTCTGGGAGTACACATATTCTTCTTTTTTTTTTTTTTTTTGCCCTCCTCTTGGTTTCTATTCAGATTGCATCAGTGTCCAGCCCTGGATGGCAGCCTGGTCTTTATGTCCATCTTTGGCAGAGCTTTGCCTTGCAGGTAATAACCTTTATCAGAGCTGGTCTAAAGGTCATCATCCAAATAAATGGGGGCTGACTTAGAATGTCTTTTTAATTCAGTGTCTCAAATCCAACCTCTGAAGCTGCTATAGGAACAGCCCACACCAGACAAGCCCGTGAAATCCTGTCCTCTGCAGCCAGTAATAGCAAATGGGGCCTGTTGTGGTGGTGTGATGTTGTGGTATCCTGTCAAGTTGATTCTTACTTACAGAAACCATATATGACAGAAAAGAAGTGCCCCATAGGGTTTCCTAGGCTGATGTTTACAGGAGCAGATCACCAGGTCTTTTCTCGCACAAGAGTCAGTTCAAATTGCTAACCTTTTGCTTAGCTGCTGAGCTTTTAACCATTGCACCTCTAGGGCTCCTAAAGGGGCCCAGGGAATCTCCAGTGGCTTTCCCAATGTTCTCCCCTGATGCCTTCCCAGGGGCAGTGGGTACAGGTCTAAACGTAAAGGCCTGAAATTGGTCTTCTTTTGTTCACATTTGATTTGTAAACACCTCTATATATTTTCTGCAAGGGAAATTGGAATTAATTCTGTGTTAACTAACTGGCTGGGCTGATATGAAGCAAAGTCTAAGTCCAGTCTAAGGCTCATTTTCCTTCTATGTAAAATGGAGGAAAAGGGTGAGGATTTGGTCTGGTGATCTTGAAAGTGTTTCCCAGCTCTGAATACTACTTTGCAAACCTACCAGCCACTCCTCGGAAGGAAGGTTGGGCAATCTACTTCCGTAGTGATACCACCTCGGAAACCCAAGGAGGGGTCGCTATGAGTCAGGTTGGACTCAACGGCACATAACAACAACACAACCTGTTTGGGGACAGTTGTATTTCTCCTTTGAACTCTTTATTCAAGTCCTTTGTCCATTTTTCTATGAGGTTGTTTGTTCATTTGTTTAAAAGTTATGGTCATCGTGTGCAAAGGTTCTATGTATATTGTATCTTACCTCATTGTCATAAATATTGCTAATATTTTTCCCAGCATTGTTTCAACCTTGTCTGTGATGTTTTTTGCTGAAGAGACATTTTAATTCTTTAAAAAATGAAACATATTCCAAATAGGCAATTTTTTCCTTGAGCATTTTTGCTTAAAAAAGAGTTTCCTTACTACAAGAATATGAAAATATTCACACAGTTTATCTTCTGGCATTTAATGTCTTCATTTATTTCACATTTAAATCTTAGGTGTTTTAACATGTATTTTACATAAAGAATGGCATAGAGATTTATCTTGATTTTCTTTTTTCAAATGGGTCTTCTCTTTATAGAATAATCTTCCTCACAAGGATTTGAAATATATATATAGTAAGTAAAAGCTACTGTTAATTATACAATGCATTCTAACTGTTGTATAAATGAAATTATATTTATTTCTACTTTAAAACCACAGTGACAGCATTTACTCCCATCCTCATTACAACCATTTTAATACATTTTAAACTTACCATATATGATAACAGGGAGCTCTGGTGGCGTAGTGCCTAAGGCATTTGACTGATAACCAGAAGGATGGAAGTTCAAACCCACCAGCCACTCCTTGGAAGGAAGATTGGGCAATCTACTTCCATAGAGATACCACTTCAGAAACCCAAAGAGGGGTCACTATGAGTCGAACTGACTTGACGGCAGTGAGTTTTTTTATATATATATATATATGATAACTTTGATGACTATCAGCAGGAAAGAACAGGCTCCTCTTTTCTATTATGGACCCTGGTTACCTAGTGCTGCTCTGACAGGAATATACCACATATGGGATGGCTTTAGCAAACGGGAGTTTATTCTTACCATTTGGAGGCTTTAAGTCCGAGTTCAAAGTGGCAGGTTCTAGGGGCTGGGTGAAAGCCCCTCAACCTTGGGCTTCAGCTCTGCCTCCTGCTCCTGGCCCACTGAAGCTGGAGGCTTTTCTTCACTCAGCTGCTGGCTGCTGAGGCTGAAAAACCCAATGTCGGCAAGTGACAAGGCACAGCCCCGATATTACCAAACCACACGGCAGGCCATTAATTCAAGTCCATTAAAAGTCCCAAGATCGGCAGAGCATGGCAGGGTGCTTAATAATGACTCGGCTACATGCAGGGTTCAAGCATGCCATAAGCTAAAGACTATTCCCAAAGCTACTTCTTATATACAGGAAGCAGACCACATCCCTAAAGCAGCGTCTCAGCTGCTCACAGTAGATGCCACCATGGAATCGATTGCCAGTCTCATCATGGGGAATACTACATCTCGCTGCCCAGCCACTGAACCAGACCCAGCCAAGTTGACACACAACCTTAACTACCACACTAGTTACCGGATAGTAGTTGTTGTTATATGCCATTGAGTCGGCTCCGACTCATAGCGACCCCTCCTTGGGTTGCCGAGGCAGTATCACTACGGAAGTAGATTGCCCAACCTTGCTTCTGAGGAGTGGCTGGTGGGTTTGAACCACCAGTCTTCCGGTTAGCAGTCAAGTGCCTTAGGCACTATGCTACCAGAGCTCCTCCGAATAGTAATTAGTAGGAGTAAAATATGAATCACAGTTTTAGAGAACTCAGTTTACATGGTTTTGGAAAAACTAGGATTAGGAGTTAGGGAGGATATTCCTGAGACCAGGGTTCCTGTGAAAAATTATAAAGGTAGAGAAATTTTCCCCCAGGTTGCCTTTCCTCTACTCCAAGTGCCCACTGTTCTCTGCTTTGTCTGCCTCACTACATCTTTTAGAATCCACCCTCAGATCTTCATTCACACTGAGGTGTTGATGACTGGTTACTGTCCAACACAGCTATTCTCATCAGCCTGTGAAGTGTGTGGAAATTAACTTACTAATAATAAAGTGCTGAAGCTTGAAATAATTTATTTTTTAATAAATCTGAATTGACTCAAGGTTACCTCTAACATGAATTCACCTGACTCTTATGTGCATGCATCTTCTCTGGTGGTATAGTGGCTAAAGCATTTTGGCTGTTAATCAAAATGTCGGCAGTTTGAACCCACCACCCACTGCAGTGGAGAACAATGAGGCAGTATGCTTCTGTTAAGATTTTCAGAATCCATGGCAGTGAGTTTCTCTATGAGAGAGTAAAATGTGACTGCTCATAGCCTCTTTGCCACAACCATTGGGATCTGATGATGTAGCATTGTGAATAAATTGAGATGACAGGGTTATCTTCATTCTCTTTTTAATGTTGTCCAATTATAAATTTTTAATAAGGTCACCAAATCTATATTGCAACTGAGCAAAAATGATGCTGGGACATTTTTTTTTTTCCCAGTTAAAAAAAAAAAAAAACATGATTAATGAAGGCAAAACAATGACACAAATGAAATGTACATTATTAATATTCACTCTAACCAAAACCAAATTCACTCCATCAAGTCAGATCTAACTCATAGCGACCCCTCCTTGGGTTTCCGAGGTGGTATCACTGCAGAAGATTGCCCAAACTTCCTTTCGAGGAGTGGCTGGTGGGTTTGAACCATTGGCCTCCTGGTTAGTAGTCAAATGCCTTTGTGGAATGAATGAATGAATATTGAAAACCTATTAAAGTCTGTGTGCTTATGTGGTTAATAAATATGCTTTTCTGAAATATTTACTCACTTTTGATATAACCTGTGGGTAAAGATCAATAGTTTTAAAAAATCCTTTTCAAAATAAATTTCAGTACTGTTTTCAGAGTTAATGGTCCCCCCCCCCCACAAGATTATCTATTTTTAGGAAGAGAACTAAATTCTAAGTGATGAAATGAGACAATAGTAACAATAGAATAGTAATATTTAAAGGGTATAAAGAAGTGGCAACTGACCTCCAAATTTTGCATAGAATCCCTGGCCTTGGGAATATCTTATTCTATCATGTAAAATGTTTAGCAGGTGGCATAGTGCCTAAGGCATTTCACTGCTAACCAGAAGGTTGGCAGTTCAAACCCACCTGCCACTCTGCAGAAGGAAGACTGGGAAATCTACTTCCATAAAGATTTATAGCCTCAGAAACCCAAAGGGAGTTGCTGTGTGTCAGAATCAACTCAATGGCAATGAGTTTGGAGGGTTTTTTTTATCATGTAAAATAATTTTATGACTACCATACCAGTGGCCATGGAGTCAGTTCGACTCATGGTGGTGATCCTATGTGTGTCAGAGTAAAATTCTGCTCCATAGAGTTTCCAATGGCCAATTTTTCAGAAGTAGATCCCCAGGCCATTCCTCCAGGTGCCTCTGGGTGGACTTGGGCCTCCAACCTCTTTTAGTAGCTGAGCATGTTAACCATTTGCATTACCCAGGGACTCATGAATACCATATCTACTTAAATACATACATACATATATATATTATATTATATATATTTATATATATATATATATACACACACACACACACACACACACAATAGTGTCTGTCTTCTTCCTTTGCCCACTCCTCTGAAGTTATTTTGTTAAACAGACCAAAACTGAGTTCTCTGATGCAAGTTAGTAGGCCCTCTAATTGTCATCCAAAGTGAGGAAAATGTTTATGGAACAAAAAAATTTGAGACTTATTACAGAAAGAACCAGAATTACTGGTTAGATAGAGACTAGTGACACCACCAAGACTACAGCCCTGGGTTACCCTTCGGGCCTGAAATTGAACTTACTCCACCGGTGATTTAACTCTCATCCAAATAACAGAACGGCCTATGACCTGAACCACTACCTCAGGGAGATGCACCCCTTAGGGCAGTCAACCTTAAGAGATCAAAGAGGCAGCATTTCCATAAGGCGAAAGCTAAACAGACAGGAATGCGTAAGTAAGGACACAAAACCAAAACCAAACTCACTGCCATTGAGTCAATTCTGAGTCATAGTGACCCCCACTGGGTTTCCAAGGTAGTAAATCTTTCCTTCTGCGGAACAGCTGTTGGGTTTGAATCACCAACCTTCTGGCAGTCAAATGCCTTAGACACTGCACCACCACCAGGAAGAGGTGGGAAGAAAGCTGTTACATTGCGGGCATTGTAATTGGGTGTGGTGAAACAATATGTGTATGAACTGTTGAGTGTAAAACGAATTACTTTATAAATTTACACCCAAATCACAATAAAAAAAAATTGTTTTAAATTGAGACTTGCTGCTCTGTGTGTTTCCAACGTAGTCACATGCATGTACACACCTGCAGTCTCTCTCTCTCTCTCTCTCTCTCTCTCTCTCTCACACACACACACACACACCACACACAAGTCTTAGAGACCTAAGCTAGAAAGAGAAGCCCCAAGAGTATAATTCAGGCAATAGCCAACAGGTCAAACCCTTCAGGCCACACCCGTGGGCAACCCATCCCTTGTCTGTCCACTTGTCACATCAGCCTTGCCAAGCAGAGCTGTGTTTCTGTGTTTCATGTGTCATTTCTGATTGCTGGAAGAAGACTGGAGTCGGGACCATTATTGGGAGCCACCAATTGGAAATACACCTTTTACCAATTGAGTGCAATACAGACAATTCATTTTTCTCTAGTCTGCCCACCCTGGTCCCCCCTTCCACCAAAAGAGAGGTTAAATGCTATGCTGGTTCTCCCTGGCTTCCATAAGAGATCAAGTATTCCTCTCAGTGCCCCATTCCAGGGAATACATTGATTTGGGATTTCAGTTTCTACTGCTATAGCACAGTTTTCCAAGGAACAAAAGATTTTCAGTCCTTTTAAATTCATCTAAGGACACAGACTATGGAGAACAGTCGGGATATAAACCATGTGAGCAACAAAAAACAAAGCACTGGTTGCATCTAGTGGGCATAGAGTTTCAGTGACTTCATGTTAGCTAAATATAGGCGAACACTTGGTGTGTTGTGCATGCCAGGGAGAACCATGATGCAATTTTCCCCTCCCCTGATAGAAGGGGGAGGACCAGGGTCAGAAGGCAAGAATAGGATTGCCTAATAAATAGTCACTTGTAATCATCTCCAACTCCCCTGCCTTAAAAGGTCTGTACACACACACACACACACACACAATGACAAAGCAAACATTACCACACAGCTTAAAAACAACATAAATCTCTACTTCTGAATATAGTTAAAAATAAATTGTCTTTATTTTTAAATTTATTTGCTCTGTTTCCTTTTAAACATTTATTAGGTAAGAAATTCACACTCATCATAGAAAATTTAGAAATAAGAACAGCTACTCATTCATTTTTTTTCTTTGGTCAAGACTTTCCTACAGCAGTTTTATTTACAACACAAATAAGTATTTCTTTCTATAATGGCAAATGGTTGAAATAATGCTGAACATGAATCACTGACTAATACAAGGGATTTAAATATGAAACAAAGTTATTTTAAAAAAACAAAAGAATAAAGGTTATATACAAAAGGGATCTGGAATCTGTAAGGTGATTCCAAAAATGAAATAAGTAGAAAATCTGTTGTGAAATCAGATTAATTCCACCCCTGCTTTGGACAGCTATCATACAACATTAGGTCACTGAAGATGGATTGGTAGAGGAATGTCTATATGTAAATTTCAAGTCATTTTTGCTTGTGCAGAATCATCCACATCTTCTCAAAACTGAACACGCAGTCCTGTGGCTTTCTTCCTTTTCCATATTCCCCAAAAGGCTACATGGAAGGAAGCTCAACTGTTAATGAGCCATTTACAACAGCAGTTCCTTAGGAGCCAGCTTGATAGGGGGGTCAGATTTCCCTTTGAGAAACAAAACTGGCCACGTACAGCAACATATCAAAATGGATAAGTCCTTTCTTTTTCCTTTTGATGATGTACAGTATATCTCCTTTCAAGACTACTATCCCCATCATAGGAGCTCTGGTAGCATAGTGCCTAAGGCAATTGACTGCTAAGCAGAAGGCTGGCGGTTCAAACCCACCAGCCACTCCTTGGAAGAAAGATTGGGCAATCTACTTCTGTAGTGATACTACCTCAGAAGGATGGGTCGCTATGCGTTGGGTCCGACTACATGGCACGTAACAACAACAACATCCCCATCATACTTGTTCCTTCACAAGTCTAAACCCTTGAGGTGATATGAAGGAGACCAACACCAAGAAAATAAAATTCAATTCAGAAATGAAGAAAACTGTGTAACTGGAAGGTATACAATACACCCCCAAGCATCTCGGTGTCCCTTCTACAGTACAAGTCAGTGTCTTGCTACAGTCCATAGATAAATATTGGCAACTTCAATGAATTCATTTCTCTCCCCTCAGTTAGTTACAGAGACCCAAATAAATATTAGACAAGAGGAGTTTGCTGAGAGTTAGAAATAAAAAATTAACCAATTTTTGTCCCTTTGATAATTCAATCACAATGGAGGCAAGTACTGAGGAAGGATCAGCTTTCATACACAGCTACTCATTCTTAATGAGCATGTAACACATGCCAGTCACTTCTTGCTGTAGGGATTTTACACTATCAACTCATTTTATCCTCACAATAACTCCCTGAGTTATGTAGATTTTAAACCTCGGTTTTATTGAAAAAGAACCAGGGATGAGTTAAGTAATTTGCTCAAGGTCACCTAGCTAGAAAGATAAAGACTGGGAATTAAATTAGTGTGTCTGATATGGAATTTCATGCTCTTAAACTCTAGATCAGCATTTTTCAATAAAAATATACTAGGAACCAAATAGGTCATCTTAAATTTTCTAGTAACACACTTTAAAAAAGTGAAAAGAAGCAAGTGAAATTAATCTTGATAATGTTTTATGTGACCCAGTATATCCAGAATACTATCATTTCAACATTTAATCAATAGAAAAAGTAAACGAGATATTTCACATTTTTCTTTCCTAATACAACAGCAACAATAAGTCTTCAAAATCCAGTGTATATTTTACTTATAACACACCTCAAACCGTCTAGCCTCATTTCATGTGGTCAAATAGCCCACACAACTAGTGGCTATGATACCGGACAGCACAGATACGGAACAATTCTATCATCATCACAGACACATCAGTTGGAGAGTGCTGCTCTAGATTAAAGGAGCCCTGTTGGCATAATGGTTAAGTTCTTAGATGCTACCCGAAAGGTCGGGGGTTCAAACTCATCAGTGGCTCTGTGGGAGGAAAGACCTGGCAATCTGCTCCCATAAAGATTACAGCTAGGAAACCCTAGGGGGCAGTTCTTTTCTGTCATAGAGAGTTGCTGTGAGTTGGAATTGACTAAACGACATACAACAATAAGAACAGCAGCTGTAGATTATTCCCAAAAAGGAATATAGGCAAAAAGAGTCACTAATAGTCTCCTCATCTATTTCAACGCACTTTATCCTTCCAAATTATTTTCTATACATGCATATAAACTCACTGCCGTTGAGCCAATCCTGACTCATAGTGACTCCTCCTTGGTTTTCTGAGGTGGTATCTCTATGGAAGTAGATTGCCCAGTCTCCCTTCCACAGAGTGACTGGTGGGTTTGAACTGCCAGCCTTCTGGTTAGCAGTCCAATGCCTTAGGCACTTTGCCACCAGAGCTCATATACACATATATACACATATAAATATTTTCACATAGATAGGATTATATTATAAATATCGTTTTCATCAAATACTTTTTGTTTAATGAAAGTATGTGATCCTCCAGAGGTTTTGCTTCCCTGTGTGTATGTGAGGCAGCTTTGATGTGCTGAAAATGACACAAGGTTTGGAGTCAGAAGGTTCCATCATTCCCAAGTTGTGTAACATTGGACAAGCTCTTTAACTTTCCTGACCCTTGGTTATCTATGTATTCATGGGTTAGTCAGAATTTTCTAGAGAAACAGAACCAGTAAGATATAGACATAGAGATAGATAGATAGAAACAGAGATCTACTTCGAGGAATTGGCTTGTGATGATGGGGGCCTGGCAAGGCCCAAATCCGTAGGTTCCTGTGATTATGGGGGCCTGGCAAAGCCCAAATCTTAAATCAGGTGATAGGCTGGAGACTCCTGCAGGCTTGCATCCCAAAATTTATAGGTTGGGCAAAGAGAAGAGTAAAATGAGACTTCTCCCCAAATATCTACGTATAGTCTGGAGGCAGAACACAGTCGAGGGAAACTCCCTTTTTGCTCCAAAAGCCTTTAAATGATTGATTGAAGGCCATCCACATTATGGAAGATAATCCGCTTTACTAAAGGCCAACTGGCTCAATTACATGTAATTACTCCATAACAGCAACTAAACTAGTGTTTGGCCAAATAACTGGATATCATAGTCTAGCCATAAAACAAAATATCACAGAGATGAAACAAATTTATGTGTGAAAAGCCATAAACTAAGACTCTTTTAAGAAGTATGACTAGTTTTTCTTGTAACATGGACAATATACTCATATGTTTTCTTGTGTGTATTTGTGTGTGTGTACTAAGAAATCACAATAAAGAGATTTCAGTCAATGATCAAATCAGAGTCTAGTTTTACACTCACAGCCTAGGCAAAGCTTTTGTTGCTCACTGATAATTGCAGCATGTTTTCCAATGTAAATGGACTTTCTCTTCTTTTTTTTCTTTTTTGCAGATAAATTTTGCAATGTTCTCTCCCAGACTTGGCAGGAGTTGCTACATGAGGAAGAACTCCAATTACAGGAAAGAGCACTCTCTCCTTTGTCCTTACTTGACACGTCATGCTGCCTGCAAAGAAAGTTTCACAAATAGCCCAGAGAAGCAAATTCTAGGTATAGAATGAGGAGAGTCTTTGGGGGCAGCTTGAAGCTCCTCACTCTGCCTAAGTCCAGAGCACATTTCAAACCTAGAGGCAGAAAACAATCATGATTCCCCATCTCTAAAGAAGGACAGCCCCACATACTCTCCAATCCTTAATGAATCTATGACAATCTGAATGCTCTTTTATTGCTGCTAGTTGCTATTGAGTCAGTCCCTGATTCCTGGTGATCCCACACACAACAGAAAAACACCATCCCTGTGATTAGTTGGAAATCAGACCTTTGTGATCCATAGAATTTCTGAAACATGTTGAGATTGTAGCAGTAAGCAAGCTTCCACTGACAGACAGCATGGGCTTCTAAACAATGAGAAACATCTTCGATGACGGCCTGGTATCACCAGGTGTCACTCTGCCAGGCCTGGCACCTCCATCTCCAAGTTCTGTTCTGTGATGTGCTTCCTTCTCCCTATATTCACACTTTCAAGGGAAAGGGCACTATTTTCCCTTAGTATCCTCTATTGATAAATGTGTGGGAGAGACCCTTATAAAAACAATACCACCTACCATCAGATCCGCCGTTATTCACACTGTATTCCATCTTCATGAATTATCTTTATGCAGTTCCATCTATTAACAGTCATTTAACACCATTGAAAAGCATGAGGACCTTGGATACTGTGCTCAATTTGTCTATTGATTTCAAAGCATTCGTTGTCAATTAGTTAATTCAAAAAATATTTACTAATTTATCTGGACTACCAGGCTGCCAACAGCGTCAACTGTTGTGGTGATTTATGCTGTATCAACTTGGTTAAACTGGTGATTCCCATAATTCCCTTCTCTTTAGGGTTCTGGGTTGTGTTGTTATGTTGTTAGGTGCCATTGAGTTGGCTCCAACTGATAGCAACCCCATGCACAACAGAATGAAACACTGCCAAGTCCTGTGCTATCCTCATAATCCTTGCTAAGCTTGAGCCTATAGTTGCAGCCACTATGTTGATCCATCTTATTGAGGGTCATCTTCGTTTTCACTGACTCTCTACTTACCAAGCATGATATCATTCTCCAGGGCATGGTCCCTTCAGACAACATGACCAAAGTAGGTGAGATGAAGTCTGGCCCCTTCTCACTTCAAGGAGCATTCCGGTTACACTTCTTCCAAGACAGATTTGTTCATTCTTCTGGCAGATCATGGTATTTTTCAGTATTCTTCACCAACACCACAATTCAAAGTCATCAATTCTTCTTTGGTCTTCCTTATTCATTGTCCAGCTTTCACAAGCATATGAGGTGATTGAAAATATCATGGCTTTAATTAGGCACACCTTAGTCTTCAAAGTGACATCTTTGCTTCTTAACATTTTAGAGAGGTCTTTTGCAGCAGATTTGCCTAGTGCAGTACAATAACTGATCTCTTGGCTACTGTTTCCATGGTTGTTGATTGTGGATCCAAGTAAAATGAAATCCTTGACAACTTCAATCTTTTCTCCATTTAATGTGATTTTCTGGGTTACAGGTGGGCAAAGGAAGAATTTGCATGAAATTTAGAAGGTGAAAAGACCTCTGAGGGTCTTAGATGTGATGTGTAACAGACATAGCCCTGCAGTTTCTAGCTTGTCCTCATACTCCACTCCATGTCCACCTCTTCTTCCCAGTCTGGCCCTGCTGACCAACAGTGGTCCCAGCCCACCACTAAACACTTAGCATATTTTCAATCACCTCATATACATGTGAAAGCTGGACAAAATGGGTAGTTACATGGAGACAGTGGTGTTTCCACTTCCCATAGATGGACAAGTTGATGACTCTTTCTCTGATTCTCTAACTTCCCCTTCTGAATCTTAACTCTTCTAGCTCCTTGTGTGAGGTTGAACTCATGATAAATCCCTTAACCCATAATACTTACAGTGACTCTGTTCCCTTGACTGATACAAATGCACTAAGAGTCATAGAGGTAAATACAAGTTGCATGAGAACAAATTCAGAGTGATTTAGGAGTACACTAAAATGAAAATTCAAGGAGGACTTGAGAGATGAGTAGGGTTCAAAATCTGAGGAGGCATATACATACTGACATCTAGCAACTGAGATAATCAAACTGTTTCCATTTTAATTTACTGACAGAGCAAATTAAAATACAACAATTGATAACAAATCCTTACAAAGTATTACAAAATTTCAATGGAGAGAGGAGTGAATCCTGTAAGCAGTTTTATTGTTGTTAGTTGCTGTAGAATTGATTCCAACTCATGGTGACCCCATAAGTGCAGAATAGAATTGCTCCATAGGGTTTTCAAAGCTGTGACCTTTCAGGCCTATCTTCCAAGGAGCCTTTGAGTGGGCATGAACTGGCAACTTTTCCATTAGTAGTTCAGTGCTCAACCATTTGAGCCACCCAGGAACTCCATAAGTAGGTTAGAGAAGTTAGAGGGTTTTGATAAAAAAAAAAAAAAATTTAGTCTTAAAAGGAGAAAAAGGAGAGAGAAAAAAAATTCTGGGCAGATAGAGCAGCATGCCTGAAGGATGGAAGCCTGAAAGTGAGGGTCCAGGGAGTGAGGAATATTTAGATGTCTCTGGAGGGAAAGGATAATGGATGAGAATGAGCTAGTTTGTGAAAAGCCTGGAAGTTTTAACTTTACCCTGTAGGCAACAGAGAGTGCCATCAATGCTTCAAGTCGAAGAGTGACATGTTCAAGCCAGCTTTCCTAACAAATCACAAAAGCACAACCTGAGATAATCAAACTGTTTCCAAGTACTATAATTCAAAATGTGTCTCAGGACAAAGTCCAAGAAGCTATAAAGAACACAAAATATATCCAACACACAACAATGTGAAAGTCACAATATCTATCATCAAATCAAAGACGCTTAAGCACACAAAGAAGCAAGAAAATACAGCCCCAAAAAAGTTAGAATAATCAATAAATCAAAACAAACAAAGAAATGATGTTAGAATTAATAGAGATGGACATTGAAACCATTGCTTCAGCTGTACATTAAGTTCAAAAAGTTAATAAAAGAAACCCAAGTCAAACTTGTCTAGACATGAAAGCTACAATATTTGAGGAGAAAAAAAAAAAACTAGATAAGAATAATAGCAGATTAGGAGCTCTGGTGGCATAGTGCCTAAAGCACTTGACTGCTAACCAGAAGGCTGGTGGTTCAATCCCACCAGCCACTCCTCAGAGGAAGATTGTGCAATCTACCATACAGATACCATCTCGGAAACCCAGGGAGGGATTGGAAGTTGGAAACGACTTGACGACAGTGAGTTTGTTTGTTTTTTGAAGAAACATTACAAAAGACAAAATTAATAAATCTGAACACATAGCAATAGAAATTACCCCAAATGAAATACACAGAAAAAAGGGATTTTAAAATAACAACAACAAAAGAATATTAGCTTTGTTGTTGTTGTTAGATGCCATCAAGTTGGCTCCAATTTCTAGTGACCCTAGGTGCAACTGAATGAAACACTGCCTGGTCCTGCACCAGCCTCACAATACTTGCTATGTCTCTATACCTGAGCCCATCGTTGCAGCCACTGTGTCAATCCATCTGATTGAGGGCCTTTCCCTTTTTCGTTGACCCTCCACTTTATCAAGCATGATATCCTTCTCCATGGAGTGGTCCCTTCTGACAACATGTCCAAAGTACGGCCATTCTCACTTCCAAGGAGCATTCCGGCTGCACTTATTCCAGGAGAGATTTGTTAGCTCTTTTGGCAGTCCATGGTACTTTCAATATTCCTTGCCAGCACCACAACTCAAACGTATCAATTCTTCTTCGGTCTTCCTTATTCATTGTCCAGCTCTCCCATGCATATGAGGTGATTAAAAATACCATGGCATGGGTTAGGTGTACCTTAGTCTTCAAAGAGTTGTCTTTGCTCTTCAGCACTTAAAAGAGGTCTTTTGCAGCAGATTTGCCCAGTGCAATACATCGTCTGATGTCTTGACTGCTGCTTCCATTGGTGTTGATTGTGGAAACAAATAATATGAAATCTTTAACAATTTCAATCCTTTCTCTGTTTATTGTGATGCTGCTTATTGATCCAGTTGTGAGGATTTTATTTTATGTTGAGATGTAATCTATACTGAAGACTATAGTCTTTCATCTTCATCAGTAAGTGCTTCAAGTCATCCTTACTTTCAGCAAGCAAAGTTGTGTCGTCTGAGTATCACACATTGTTAATGAGTCTTCCTCCAGTCCTGATGCCATGCTCTTCTTCATATAATTCAGCTTCTCAGATTATTTGCTCAGCATATAGATTGAATAAGTATGGTGAAAGGCTATAGCCCTTACATACTCCCTTCCTGATTTTAATACAAGGGGATCAGTATCCCCTTGTTCTGTTTGAATGACAGCCCCCTTGTCTATGTACAGGTTTCTCATAAGCACAATTAAATGTTCTGGAATTTCCATTCTTCTCAATGTTATCCATAATTGGATGATCCATAATTGTTATGATCCACACAATCAAATGCTTTTGCAAAGTCAATAAAACACAAGTAAACATCTTTCTGGTATTCTTTGCTCAAGCCAAGATGCATCTAACATCAGCAATGATATCACTAGTTCCACGTCCTCTTCTGAATCCAGCTTGCATTTCTAGAAGCTCTCTGTCAATATACTGCTGTAACCATTTTTGAGTTATGTTTAGCAAGGTTTTACTTATGTGTGATATCAATGATATTGTCTGATAATTTCCACATTCTGTGGGATCACCTTTCTTTGAAATGGGTACAAATATGAATCTCTTTCAGTCAGTTGGCCAGGAACTGTCTTCCAAATCTCTTGGTATAGCTGAGTGAGTGCCTCCAGCATGGCATCCATTTGTTGAAACATCTCAATGGGCATTCCATCAATTCCTGCTACCTTGTTGTTTGCCAACTCCTTCAGTGCAGCTTTGACTTCTTCCTTCAATACCATTGGTTCTTGATCATTCGCCATCTCCTGAAATGGATGAACATTGACCAATTCTTTTTGGTACAGTGACTCTGTGTATTCCTTCCATCTTCTTTTGAGTTTCCTGCATCACTCAATATTTTGTCCATAGAATCTTTCAATATTGCAACTCAAGGCTTGAATTTTTTCTTCAGTTCTTTCAGGTTGAGAAATGCCAAGTGTGTTCTTCCCTTTTGGTTTTCTAACTCCAGGTCTTTGCACATTTCATTATAGTAATTCACTTTGTCTGGTCGAGCTGCTCTTTGAAATCTTCTGTTCAGCTCTTTTATCCTGTTGATTTTTCCATTTGCTTTAACTACTTTCCATTCAAGGGCAATTTTCAGAGTCTCTTCTTACATCTTTTTTGGTTTTTTTTTTCTTTCTTGTCTTCTAAATGACCTTTTGCTTTTTCATGGATGATGTTCTTGACGTCATCTCACAATTCTTCTGGTTTTGGGTCATTTGTGTTCAATGCATCAAATCTATTCTTTAGATGGTCTCTAAATCCAGGAGTGATATAGTCAAGGTCATATTTTGGCTATTGTGGCGTTGTTTTCATTGTCTTCAACTTCAACTTGAACTTGCATAGGAGGAGTTCATGGTCTATTCCACAGTCAGCATTGTTTTAGCTGAAAGATATTGTTTTAGCTGAAGATGTTGAGATTTCCCATCACCTTTTACCCCAGATGTAGTCAATCTGATTCCTGTGTACTTCATCTGGCAAAGTCCATGTGTGTAGCTGCCATTTGGGTTGTTGTAAAAAGGTATCTGCAATGAATAAATCATGGGTCTTACAAAATTCTATCATGTGATCTCCAGAGTTATTTCTATCACCAAGGCCATATTTTCCAGCTGCTGGTGATTCTTCTTTGTTTCCAACTTTTACATTCCAATCACCAATGATAATCAATACATCTTGATGGCACGATTGGTCAATTCTATGTTCAGATTATTAATGGATGTTTACAGCTGTTTCTTCTCATTTTGAGTCATGTCACATCAGCAAATGGAGGTCCCGAAAGCTTTATTCCATCCACATCATTAAGGTCGGCTCTACTCTGAGGAGGAAGTTCTTTCCCAGTCGCATTTTGAGTGACTTCCAACTTGATGGGCTCATCTTCCAGCACTATATCAGATGATGTTTCTGGGCTATTTATAAAATTTTCCAGTAATATATCAGACAGTGTTTCACTGCTATTCATAAGGTTTTCATTGGCCAGTTTTTTGAGAAGTAGATGGCTCCTTCCTTCTTCTGAGTCTTTCTTAGTCTGGAAGGTCCACTGAAATCTGCCCACCATGTGTGACCCTGCTGGTATTTAAAATAACACTGGCATAGCCTCCAGCCCCACAGCAACATGCAAGCCACCACAGTACAAAAACTTTAAATAGCCCTATAGTCCCAGGGGATTAGAGACACAAAAATATTAGAAGAAAAAATTGCCAAATTTGATGAAAACTATAAACCCACTGATCTAAGTACTGCAACAAAGCCCAAACACAAGAAACATGAAGAAAACTATACCTAGAACCTTTCAAGTCATTTGAGTGTACAATTACATAGTCTTTGTATATGTAATACTAGACTTGAATAGAAAATAAAATAAAATACATTCTCTGATAACAGATAAAGACTTAGAGAACCCCTGACTGTTTTTGCTATTTTTGAAGAGCAAAGAAAATGCAAAGCAGCCTCTCTCCTCAAGTAGATTATAAGCTACCTAACACAGGAGGCCCTCTTGTTTACCTTTCAACATCCATTCTCCCTTCTGCTTTGCTGACAAAACTCCAGTTGTGTTCACATATCCTACCCATTTCCCACTGTAGAAGGAGAGATCTTATCCTCATACCCAGGAATAAATCTTGATTAAGTCAGTCATGAGGATCTCAATGTCAATTACTCATTGACAACAACAGACTTAAGAGTGACCATATGACCCAAGTCTGGCCAAGAGATGTAGGGGTAACTATGCTAGAGATTTTGGAGAAAGGTATCTTTGCTTCCAAAAGAGGCACAGGTAGCCATCAAAGGTGCAACTATTGGTCTCTCCTGTCCAGAGCAAAGAAGAGTGAAGAAAATCAAAGACACATGGAAACAATTACTCCAAAAAGACTAATGAGCCACATGAACCCTGACCTCCACACCCTGAGACCAGAAGAACTAGACAGTGCCCAGCCACCACTGCCAAAAGGGATCACGGTAGGAGGTCCTAGACAGAGTGCAAGAAAAATGTGAAACTCAAAATCATAAAAAAAATTAAAAGACCAGGCTTATTGGTCTGTTAGAGACTGGTGGAACCTCCAAGACTATGGCTCTTAGACACCCTTCAAGCCTGGAATTGACCCCGCCCCACAGCTCAACTTTCAGACAAAAAACAGACAGGCCTACAAAGTGAGCAATAACATCAGAGAAGTATATAAGCCTTAGAACAACCAACCATACAAGATTAAAATGGCAGCATTTGCCCAGGGATAAAGCTCAGAAGGTAAGAAAGGATAGGAAAGGATGAATTGGAAATGGTAAACACATGGAGGAAGTGGGCTGAGTAGTGTAACATTGTGGGGATTGCAAGCAATATCCCAAGACAAAATGAGTATGAGTTGTTGAATGGAAAACCAGTTTTCTCTGTAAATGTTCACCCAAATCACAATTAAAAAAAAAAAAAGTATTTTGGAAATGTATTAAAAACAAAACAAAAGAGACACAAGGAAAAGAAAATCTCTTCTTTTGGACATTAATGTGCCTGTATATGATACTTGGATCTGCTGTACTCAACTTGTGACCAAGAAATAGCCAGTCTGAGGTCAAAGCCAACATTCTGAGGACAGCCCAATGGAAAAGAACAGTGGAAAGAATCTGGGCCTTTGGTGTTATTGAGCTGCTGAGTTTATCAACCCTGAAGCTGCCATATTAGTGAATTTTCTTGTATTAAATAATAAATGTCCTTATTATTTAAACCAATTTGAATTGTATTTTCTATTTCTTGTAGCTGACAATATTTGACCAGCAATAACTAAATATTTACATAATTATTTCCCTCACCTTGAACAAATCACTTCAGCAGACCTCACTTTTCTTTCACGGAAAATGAAGAAGCTGGAAAAACAAACTCTACTGAACCTTTTACCTCTGATCATCTACGAATCTACCAGAAGTGCAGCTGATGGTTCTAGGAGTCAATGACAACTGTCATGCATATGATTCAGGAAATAAATGCTCTCACTCTCAAACTCACTGCCATTGAGTTGATTCTGACTCATGATGAGGCAGGAAATCTTTACAGAAGTAGATTGCCCTGTCCTCCTTCCCCAGAGTGGTTGGTGGGTTTGAACCACCAACCTTCTGGTTAGCAGTCAAAATGCCTTAGGTACTACACCACCAATTCATCTCCTAGGCAAATATTCAAGAGAATTAGTGCATATTTCTGCCAAAGACATGTACGGGAATGCACATAGAAGCTTTATAAACAATGACCAAAATCAGAAAACATTCTAATGTCCATCCACACGAGACTGGTTAAATAAATTCTGGAATATTAGTACAAAACACTGCATATCAATGAAAAGAATAAAATGCTAATGAACTACAACACAGATGAGTATCAAAGGCAAGTATCATAAGATGAAGAAGCCAGATCAAAATTACTTAGGATGTGATCCATTTGTATAAAGTTTAAGAATAGACAAAATTAGAAAATGATAGGAGAATCTTCTGGGTGCTGAAAATGTTTGATATCTTAATCTGATGGCTATTCACTTAAGATAGATAGATAGATCCATCAAGCCATATACTTCAGTTTTAAAAAATATTCAATTACTAACAAAAATTAAAAGAAAGGAAAAAGAAGAGGAGAAAAGGAAAGAAAGAAGTGCTATAGGAATATAAAGATGGGAGAGACCATTCTGATCTAACTGATCTAACATGACAAGACAGCCTTCATGGAAGTCATGGGGTTATGCTGGCCTTTGGAGGGTAAGTGGAATCTGGAGAGATGAAGAGAAGAATTAAGCAAAGTTATGCAGAGGAAATGCATAAAACATGGCCAAGGGATGATGATTTTTTTCTATTAAGGATGCACATTTGCTCAGGAAACAGCAGAATAGATAACCCATTAGAAGCAATGTACTGAGAGTAGTAATGAGCAGAGGATTTGGAGTCAATATGTCTGGGTTTGAATCCTGGTTCTGATGCTTTCTGGCTTGAGTAAATGCTCTCAACCTGCTTCCTCTTTTGTGAAGTGGAACTAATACCTCCTTCATAGGGCTGTGAAGAGAATTAAATGCAACAATATGTGTGATGTGCTTAGCACAATGCTGGGTACACAGAATAAGCACTCAATAAATGGGAACCCTTACTACTATTACTATAATTGCCAGTCTCAGCCAGACATCTGGTCACCTTTGTTTGAGGGTTGTTCTGCTTACGAGAAGGAGAATGGACTAATAATCTCTTTGGGTCCTTTCAAATCATCAAATATATATATATGATAATCAATAAAATCTGAATTACCAAATCAGAGCAAATGGATGACAGAGATTCTACCCCTCCAAACCATGCTGTTACTGTTTTTTCCTCCAGTCTCATATTGCAGTATCCTCTAGTCTTATCTTTGGTCACTCCTTACTATACCCCCTGATCATTCCAGCACACATCTCTCTTCTGGATAGGAAGGCAGAGGACAGCCCATGTTCTAAATGATCTTATATGTAGCTCATTCTACACACATTTACATAGAATCCACAAGAATATGTGAAGTCTTTTACTTTGGATTTCTATCTATCTCCTTAGAGACACAAGGAAAATCAAAGACTTCAGAGTACTCATATGTTCTTTGCAGTAGTAACTGCCCTCCCCCACCCCAACACTGCTGCCTAGTTTTCTGTCTTAATTGAGGTAAAATTAGCGTAACATAAAATTAACCATGTTAAAGTGTACAATTCAGTGGCATCTAGTACATTCACAATGTTGTGCAACAATCATCTCTACATAGTTCCAAAATATTTTCATCTCAAAAGGAAACCCTCTACCCATTGAGGAATCACTCCCCATTCCCCTTCTCCCTCTAGCCCCTTGCAACCACTAATCTGTTTTTGTCTATATGGATTTACTTACTACTTCTGGATATTTCGTGTAAATGGAATCACACAATATGTGACCTGCCACCTAGTTTTTGCACTAATGCTCTTGTCTCTATTCATAGATCCAAATCCCTGTAGTCTCCAGAGAAACCTCTTGACTTGTCTGTGTCTTCTTCCTCTTGATAGCCTTTTAGTCCTTTTATCTCCATTTGCTCTCATCTCCAAGGTCTTACTTCTTGTTAGGTTATCATTCCTTCAATTTCATGTAGTTGTCCTATGTTAGCCTTTACTCATGTGTAGAAAGGAGCTCTGGTGGTATAGTGTTAAGGCATTTGGCTGTTGACCAAAAAATATCTGTGATTTGAATCTACCATCTGCCCCATAGAAGAAAGATGAGTCAGTCTGCTTCCGTAAAGATTTTCAGCCTTGGAAATCCAGTGGGAGTCGCTATGAGTTACAATTAACTCACTTGATGGCTGTCCTAGTTACCAAGTGCCGCTCTGACAGGAATATTCCACAAATGGGATGGCTTGAACAAACAGGAATTTATTCTTACAATTTGGAAGCTTTAAGTCCAAGTTTAGAGTGCTAGTCTCTAGGGGCTGAGTGAAAGCCCCTCAACCTTGGGGTTCAGCTCTGCCTCCTGCTCCAGCCCACTGGAGCTAGAGGCTTTTCTTCACTCAGACAGCTACTGGTTTTTGAGGCTAACAAGCCCAAGGTTGACAAGTAAAAAGGCACAGTCCCAATGTTACCAAACCACATGGCAGGCCATTAAGTCAAGTCCATTGAAAGTCCCAAGGTAGGAAGAGCATGGCAGGCTGCTGAACAACGACATGGCTACATGCAGGATTCAGGCATGCCATGATCTAGAGACCACTCCCAAAGCTGTTTCTTATATACGGAAGCAGACCACATACCCAAAGCAGCTACTCAGCTGTTCCAATAGATTCCACCATGAAGTTAATTACCAGTCTTATCATGGGGAATAACTACATTCAGCTGCCCAGCCACTCAACCAGGCCCAGCCAAATTAACACACAAACTTAACCACCACAATGGCAGTGGGTTGGAGTCAGATGTAGTAATTTAAATTTAGATTAATTAAAATCAAATAAAATTAAAATTCAGTTCTTCAGGCATATGCAACATTTCCAGTCCTCAATAAGTACATGTGGCTAGTGACTTCCCTACTGGACATCACAGATAAAGAGTATTTCCATCACAGAAAGTGCTATTGAACAGCACTGCTCTAGAGGGACATCTCCATATTCTTCTGGAGTGGATATTTTCTTGGTATTGACCCTTGCTCTGCCCTCCAACATTGGCCTCAGGACAGAGAGAAGCAGTGGGTGTTTATATTGCACTTTAGAATGTTCACAACCTCATCTCTAACCTCCTATCACACTATTCTCATTCCACTACTAGAACAATTATCACTTGTCTTAAATGTTATAGTGTATGTGTCTGCCCATCCCAGCAGCATGTGAAAACCTGGTGCAATACTGGCACATTAGAGGCACTCAAGAATTTAATTTGTTTGTGAAAAACAAACAAACAAAAAATATGCTAATGGAAGAAATTATTTTCAGGTAGGAAGGAAGTCAATGCTAGCAGCTATAGAAATGACAGCAGGTAGAGCAGGACACTGCAGAGCACTGCACAGCAAGGGGGCAGGAGAGGCTGGGATCTCAGCCCTGGGTGCCTGTGCTTTTCATTCCCAGTACTACCAAGACCAAAATACCCAAACCCAAACAAGTTGCCATCAAGTCAATTCTGACTCATGGCAACCCAATGAATTGCAGAGTAGAACTTCACTCTACTCTTTTCAAGGCTGTGACTTTTCGGAAGAAGATGGCCAAGCCTTTCTTTTGAGGCATCTCTGGGTGGGTTTGAACTGCCAACCTTTCAGTCAACCATCACCCTCAAAGACAGCCAGACCTGACACAGCCCCTGCCAGCTCTCTAGGGAAAAGAAGTATGAGTCTACTTTCAAATTTACTTGTGATAATCTTTGTCCCAGGAGCTGAAAACAAACAATAGCTATACCTATACATTAATAGGAGCTCTGGTGGCATAGTGCCTAAGGCATTTGACAGCTAACCAGAAGGCTGGTGGTTCAAACCCATCAGCCACTCCTCGGGAGGAAGGTTGGACAATCTACTTCCACAGTGATAATGCCTCTGAAACCAAAGGAGGGGTCACTATGAGTTGGATCCAACTCCACGGCAATGGTTGTGTTTTATACATCAATGATCTGTTTTGTGATAGAAAATATCCAACAACTTTTCTGCACTTTGGAGTTTGAATCACAAATTTTCCCTAGAAGTCAATATTGACTTCTCACCACCTCCAAGTCAACATACTTTAATGAATTTTGATGTGATCCCTTCTTTCTGTACTCCTTTTACTCAACATGGCCCCACTACATACAGATGCATTCACATACAGCCCCTTTCTGCTGGTTAATTACAGTATTTGCTCCTTTCCTTTGAAACAGAGATAGTAGCATTCAGAGATCAATCTGAAAGCCATGTTATTCTTATAGTAACATTTGCTTTGGGCAGGGACCAGAGGCACCTGGCCAAAACTTCCATGTTGCTTCATTTTCAAGTAGATCATGTGCTCTGCTTTAGGCCACCTCTGTTCTCTGGGAATTGGGAAGGAGGGAACCGGAGGAGAGGAAGAGGAAAGGAGAAAATCTCTTAGGTTGGACAATGTTATGTTGTGATCCATAAGACTCTCATTGGCTAATTTTTGGAAGTAGATCACCAGGCCTTTCTTCCTAGTCTCTCTTAGTCTGGATGTGCCATTGAAACCCATTCACTATGGGTGAGCCTGCTGGTATTTGAAATACCAATAGCATAGGGCCCAGCATCATGGCAACATGCAAGACATCACAGTACAAAAAACTGACAAATGAGTGTGGGCACAGTATTATATGATCTGTATGTTACCTGTATCCTCATTGACTGTGAACTCCGAGGAGACAGGTTCCATGTTTGAGTTTTCACTAATCCAGTGCTGGACACTGTGCCTGGCACATAATAGTTGCTTTATTGAGTATTCATGAGTGAATAAATAAGCAGGACCTGGGTGGACAGATGAGCGTCTTAGGGAGACCCCATCTCCATACATTGCTACAGACTTAACCTTCAGCCCTACAGTCTGCCTAACTCCAGACAAGCTTCCTCTAAAAAGTGTTCCATCTATCACAAAGGACTCTGAGAAGATTAATGCTTAGTGCAGCTTGTTTCCAAGCCTGGATGCATACTCCATTTGCTAGAGATGGAAGTCAGAGTTTGGAATCTGTGTGACCATCTCAGAACCTCTAGTCATCATCATGGTGATCAGAGCCCTATTAACATGAGTGGGACATCCAGGCTCCTGGGAAAAACTATAAAGGTGATTTTCAGGCCAATAATAAGATTCCCATTGGAGAAAGGTGGTGGGACAAAGACTGTCTTTCTGTCCTTGAGGTGTGTGCTCAAGAAAGGCCAACACCCAGATGGTTCCACCGGAGAATTCTACAAAACATTCAGAGAAGAACTGATACCAATCCTACTCAAACTATTCCAAAACGTAGAAAAGGATGGAATCCTCCCGACTCATTTTATGAAGCAAGCATAACCTTGATACCAAAACCAGGCAAAGACATCATTCAAAAGGAAAACTACAGACCAATATCCCTCATGAATATAGATTCAAAAATCTTCAACAAAATCCTAGACTGCAACAACATATCAAGAAAATCATTGATCATCACCAAGTGGGGTTCTTATCAGGTATCCAGGGATGGTTCAACATTAGAAAAACAATCAACATCATCCATCACGTAAATAAAACAAAGGGAAGAACCACATGATCATATCAATTGATGCAGAAAAGGCATTTGATAAAATCCAACACCCATTCCTGATCAAAACTCTCAGCAAAATA
>NW_006921711.1:1777661-1808751 GCF_000298275.1 Orycteropus afer afer | reverse complement strand
GTCCATCAACTGAGGAATGGATAACCAAACTATGGTACATACACACAATGGAATACTATGCAATGCTAAAGAATAATGTAGAATCTGTAAAACACCGCACAACATGGATGAACTTGGAGGACATTATGCTGAGTGAAATAAGTTAATCACAAAAGAACAAATATTGTATTAGTCCGTTATTGTAAAAGGTAGGGAAAGTGTTATCTATAGAAGGAAATTTTCTTTGTTGGTTACCAAGGGTGGGAGGGGGGGGGGGGGGGGGGGAAAAAAAAAAAAAAGAATGGTTATCAAATCCATCCAGTGTGTAAAAATAAGAGCTTGGGGTTTGTGTTCTTCTGGAAGGTCAAAGATACAGGCTGTGGGGTGTTCGGGACTTAAGGGCTGGCCACATTTCCTTATCCAGAAATCCTATCTAGAAAGGTAAAATATTTTCAAATCCAAATTAAGTCAGTGGCTGGACCAAGCAATATTTAAATACCTTAACGGATTTTGTATTTCTTTTGTATGTAGCTCCACTAAGTATGTTAGAGTCCATGTGACACATACGATGTCTCCAGGTCTATTCCAAAGCCAGGTATGTGTTCCTTGTAGTAGTAATCCATCAAAACTGCCTTACTGAATTAAGTAATTCATCAAGAAATATTTTTGTAAACCTTCTAAATAAAAGAAGCTCCCATGAGGAGCTGTTAAGAAATAAGCTGTTAAGAAATAAGAAATAACCAAACAATTCACTTAAACAAAATAGTAGAAAAATGAAGCTTCTAGGATTCATGAATTCATTTATATCTCCTCCTATCAAGAATTTGAGAGCATTTCGTAAATAACTGTGTCAACTATCTCATCTGCTTTTGTGTCTGAACTACAATTGGAGTAAATAGATGCTTTGTGTCCATACAGGAAATAAAAACATCCAGAAGAAAAGAAATTAAAATATTAGGTAAAAAGATAATTTTAAAATAATTTAGCTTGTTAGTATTTACTATTTTCAGAAGATTCTGGGGTAATTAAATTTTCCAAAAGCCAAAAAAAAAAAAGAAAGAAAGGCCAACAATTCTGCCTGGTGCAGGAGACTGACAGAGGCCAGGTGCTCTGCTTTGGGTAAACATGGGCAACCCAAGTCATGCTATGGTTAATGGCTGGAGGAGTAATCCAGGTATCCACAGAGAGAAAAGGGACCTTCAAAGAGCAAAGCTACTTTTTTCTTAATATCATAGCAGCTATTAACTTTTCAACAATAGACAATCTGTTTTTTTTATTTACTGTTGTTGTTAGATGGCATCAATTCAGTTCCAAGCCATAGTGATCCTATATACAGCAGAGCAAAATACTGCCTGGTCCTAAACCATCTTCACAATAGTTGCTATGTTTGAGTCCACTGTTGTAACCACTGAGTCAATTCATCTCGTTAAGGGTCTTCCTCCCCCCCCCCCCCACTTTACTAAGCATGATGTCTGTGGTAGTTAAAGTTCTGTGTTAACTTGGCTTGTCCAGGTTTTGAGTGACTGGGCAGCTGGATGTAGTATTCCCCATGATGAGACTGGTAATCAAGCCCATGGTGGAATCTACTGGAGCAGCTGAGTAGCTGCTTTAGGGATGTGGTCTGCTTCCTGTATATAAGAAGACAGCTTTGAGGAAGGTCTCTGAGCTTCTCAGCACATTTGAATCCTGCATTTGGCCAAGTCATCAGAAAGAGGCCTACCATGTTGTTTGCCAGTCTTGGGACTGTTTTTGGACTTGAACTAGCGGCCTGTCATGTTGCTTGATAATCTTGGGACTTTGCCATTTTACTTGTTGACCTTGGGTTTTTCAGCCTTAGCAGCCAGCAGCTGCCTGAGTTAAGAGACATCTCCAGTTCCAGTGGGCCGGGAGCAAAAGGCAGAGCTGAAGCCAAAGTCAGAGGGCCTTCACCCAGCTCCTAGAGTTGGCACTTTGAACATGGACTTTTAGCCTCCTAAACTGTAAGAGAATGAATCCCTATTTGTCCAAACCATCCATTTTTGGTATGTATGTTATAGCAGCACCAGAGAACCAATACAATGTCCTTCTCCAGAGACTGGTCCTTCCTGACATGTCCAAAGTAAGCAAGACTCACCATTCTTCCTTCTAAGGAGAATTCTGTCTGTAATTCTTCTAAGACAGATTTGTTTGTTTTTCTGCAGTTCATGTTATAGTCAATATTTTTCACCAACACCACAATTCAAAGGCATTAATTCTTCCTGATCTTCCTTACTTACTATCCAGCTTTCTCATGCATATGAGGTGTTTGAAAATACCATGACTTGATGAATGTAGTAGAACATACGAGGGGCAAAGTTATGAAAATTTCTTAGTCATAACCAAACACCTTGCGGGAATGAGTGCCTGGGCATGGGGGCTCAGGACCATAGTCTAGAGGGACACTACGATCAATTAGCATAACATAGTCCACGAAGAAAATGTTCTACTTTGTTGAGTTTCAACTGAGGTCTTAAAAGCTTGTGAGTGGCCATCTAAGATGCAACTATTGGTCTCTCCTCGTCTGTAGCAAAGAAGAGTTAAGAAAATCAAAGATGAAAGGAAGAAAAAGTCCAAAGGGCTAATGAATGGGCCATGGGAACCCTCCAGAACCCTGAGAATAGAAGAACCAGATGGTGCTCAGCTACCACTGCTGACAACTCTGAAAGGGATCACAATAGGAGGTCCCAGATAGAGGGGGAGAAAAATGTGGAACAAAACTCAAAATCATAAAAAAAGACCAGGCTAACTGGTCTGATGACCAGTGACACCTCTGAGACTAAGGCCCTTAGACACTCTTCAACCCAGGAACTGAATTCACCCCATGGCTCAACTTTCAGCCTAACTTTTATAATAATGTACTGATACAATATTTGTCCTTTTGTGATTAACTTATTTCATTCAGCATTACCTATAAAGTGAACAATAATACCAGGATGGTATGCAGTCATTAGAACAATCAATGATAGGAGATCAAAAAGTGCAGCATTTGCCCAGGGATAAAGCTCTTAGCTCTTAGGCAGGAAGGAATAGGAAAGAAGGACAAAAGGAAATGGCAAACACAAGGAGGAGGTGGAAAGAGTTACATTGTGGGAAATGCCGTGAATGTCACACAACAAAATGTGTGTGAATTGTTGAATGGAAAACCAATTTGCTGTATTGTTATTGTTTGTTGTTGTTACGTGCCATCAAGTAGGCCCCGACTCAAAGTGACTCCTCCTTGGGTTGCCGAGGCAGTATCACTAGGGAAGTAGATTGCCCAACCTTCCTTCCGAAGAGTGGCTGGTGGGTTTGAACTGCCTCACCCCAATCACACTATATATACGCACACATATATATATATAAAGAAAATACTATGGCTTGGATCAGGAGCACCTTACTCCTCAAGGTGACATCTTATCTTTCTAACACTTTAAAGAGGGTTCTGCACCACCACCCCCAACAATTTCCACGTACAACCCTGAGGCACACTCTCCTGGTTTTAAACTACACAGTATCTCTTTGTTCTGTTCGAATGATTGCCTCTTGGTCTATGTACAGGTTCTTCATGAACACAGTCAAGTGTTCTGGCATTTCCTTTCTTCACAATGTTATTCATAATTTTTATGATCAATACAGTCAAATGCCTTTGCACCGTCAATACAACACAGGTAAATATCTTTCTGGTATTCTCCACTTTCAGCCAAGATCCATCTGACATCAGCAATGACATCCTTTGTTCCATTCCTCTTCTTAATTCAGTTGATTCTGGCAGTTTCCTGTCCATGTACTGCTGAAACTGTTTTTGAAATATTTTCAGCAAAATATCACTTGTATGTGATATTAATGATAACTCACTGCCGTTGAGTGGAATCTGACTCATAGTGATTCCTCCTTGGGTTTCCAAGGTGAGATCTCTATGGAAGTAGATTGCCCAGTCTTCCTTCTGAAGAGTGGCAAGTTGGCTTGAACCGCCAGCCTTCTGGTTAGCAGTCAAATGCCTTAGGCACTACCTCACCAGATTCTGTTGGATCACCTGTCTTTGGAGTGGGCACAAATATGGATCTCTTCCAATTAATTGGCCAGGTAACCATCTTCCAAATTTCTTGGCATAGATGAGTGAACACTTCTGGAGTTGTATCCATACATTGAAATATCTCAGTTGGTATTCTGTCACTTCCTGGAGACTTGTTTCTTGCTAGTGCCCTCAGTACAGCTTGGACTTCTTTCTTCAATACCATCTTTTCTTGATCATGCTACCTGTATTAGAGCTTAAATTCTAAAGCATTTGGTTTGTGGAAGGCTGCTGTCTACAGAGGGAGCCCTAACTCCACTTTGAGTCTTGACATAAATTCAGATGCCATTTGAGTTCTTTCTGATCTTAAACCAGCAATGTGACTATGCTTAGAAAGTCCAGGACAAATCCACAAAGGGGCAGTTTGCTCTCAGGGGGAGTGTGGTTGAAAGTAGATTATGCTCACACAAAGAAGTAGGGAATTCCCTGAGTGTGTGTTTAATGACGTTTTGAAAATAGCTGCATGCTATCTAATTTAAATTAAAGGTTGGGGTCCTAGTATTGTCTTGTAGCTACCTTCTGACTATGATTTAGGGCCACATGGTCATGAGTCATACCCAGACCACCAGGTAATTGGTGGTCAAGCCCCAGAACCAATCCAGTAACCCTTTTTAATTTTCAATTATGTATGTATCCCAGTCATGATCCTCCCCCGCTTCTATAGTCCCACCTGCAATAGTGATGAATTGATCTGCCACTGGTCATGATTTTGCAATGATTTCCTTTATTTTCTAACGTACATAATTAGCCCCATAGCCATGACTCATCAAACTCCATTCAGCTTCTGTACTGTGCACATGCTGATGGCTTCCCTCATCCTTGATTATTTTCTTTGTTTTGTCTTTGCCCTATTTAAGGCTTAATAAAAGGGTCTCTCTATAGAACCAGTTTGAATTTGGGGTCTTTTTCCCCTAATACACACCCCCTGTACTGGTTGAACATTGACTTATTCTTTTTGGTACAGTGACTCTGTGTATTCCTTCCATCTTCTTTTGATACTTACTGCATTGTTCAATATTTTGCACATAGAATCTTCAATATTTTTTATTTATTACAATCATTTATTACTTATCACTATTTTTATTACATGCTGTCATTTGGGACTTTGAAAGGTCAAATACATAAGTGACTTTTATAAACCTATTACAATGACTTTTTTATTTTTCAGGGGCTCGATAAAAACTTTTAATTACACTTCAAAGACTTTGTACAGTACAGCAGTGAATACCCACTGTTAAAGTTCACAAGAGTCTCTCAAATGTTATGTGCGTCTGCATTTTCATTCCATTCTCTCAATATTCTCAACAGGTTTCCTGTCTTGCCATCTTCCAAAAGTTTCTTCTATAGTTTTGGCCATGAACCAATGTAAAAAATTCCAGCTGGTCAGGTCTCTGGTTCTGAGGGAACAGAGCGGAGCCCTCTCTCTATCTACTGAATGCATCTCCCCCAAAACACGTTTTACTCAAAGCCAATCCTAGTCTCTAAATTTACCAAATGAAAATGTAGGGGCCAGGGGCCTCCTTAATTATACACACATTGTCCTTTAAAACTGTGTGAGAGAGAAAGGTAACGAGACAAAGGAGGTGAAATACTGTGCAAGAAAACACAGCAGTCCAAGAGGGAGAAAAACACTTAAAACATGAGAGGCAGGAGATCACTTCCTCATCCAAGATACTTTACCCACTTTGCCATAGTGAGGAAGAATTGAAGACAAGTCTCCAGAGAGAAGATAGGGAGCTGAGAACCAATCTATAAAGGTCTCACTAGGAAGAGCTTGAAAAGAGGCTCCTTGAGAAGGGGCTCCTTCCTTCCATTATATTGGTAGTTCTTAGGATGAAACCGTGACTGAGGGGTAGAAGATTCAAAATGATCTGTGGGCCAAACCATTGGGATGGCAACTCATGGATAGAAATTATAGGCCTCCTTTGATAAAGTGCAGGAAGAGACAATAAAAATAACTGAGAAGGGAAAAAACCCTCAATGATAGTGACCAAGATGGGCAGTGTTAGTGGTAAAAGTAGAGAAATACAATTTTCAAATTCTGATCTTGCCATGATGAAAAAATGTGGGGCAGCCATGGAAATATCAAGGCTTCAGGTAGCTAGCACCTTTCAAATTGGCACCATGGCCTTTCCCAGTGGGTGGGACCAATAAGAAGATTTGAAAGATTGTCCAGTCCAGATGTCTCAAGTAGAAATGCAGGGTTTGACATGTCTTCTCATTCTGTTTAGTGTAGCTCTCTGCTTGCAACACAGATGTGGTGGTGGAGTTGGAGAGGCAAGTTGGTCAGGGAAGGAGAACCCAGCTCCCAGGAGAGTGTCAACAGACAACCTCAGCGGTATCAGGCTGGTGAATGCAGTAATCCTGGTATGGGTGACTTCCTGACCCACTCTTTACTGACTGGGTACCATAATTGGGTTAACTCTTCACATCCAGGGAGGAAAAAAAACAAACAGTTCCACATCTCAGAGATTCCCATTGTGAGACAGCATTTGTTTCTGTGAGTCCCAGTGATTAGCATATACACGTGTCTCTCCAGGACTGCCGGGGGCTAAGAACCTCCATTTTGCTCTCAGCCTTGGCTCAGAGGGCCTGGGGAAAATATGCTGGGCACAAACCTTCTCTTGTTTTCCAAACCAACTGTTCTCTCAGCCCTACTTCCAGGGTAGTGCCCCAAGTCTAGTGTGCCCCAAACAACCCAATCTACTTAGAACTGTGCCCACATGGGCCAGGGGAAGCCAGCAGCTTATATTGTCCCAGGGCTCCTGGGACTTAAAGGATAGGGAACTGGGACTGAGGAAAAAGCTACATTACATTTTTCCATCTGTCTGAGGAAGGGGTGGGCTCCAACTGCAGGACTGCTGCTTTAGCAGGACTAAGACAACAGCCTGCTTCACAGAGGTTATAAAACAAAACAAAACAAAAACCCACAAAATAAAGTATCAACATTTCTCTCCAACCTAATAATTCTCCAAAGAGAGGATGGATGAGTTCTCTTGGGAACCAAAATTTTGCTACTTCTACTCCCTGTGCAAAGTGCCTGCCACCTTGCCCCAATGGCCAGGGAAAGTAGAGTAATCTGGTGGACAGCTCAGCTCCCAAATAAAAATAAGTGAGCCTAAAAGATGAACTGGCAGAGGGCTGATGGCAACTGCTTGGAGCATGGGCTGTAAACCCTGGGAGAGTGGTAGTAAACAAGCTCTATGTACAGCTCTTCTCAGGATGTCAGGAACACAGATGGAAGGGGAAGCCAGAAGGGTTAGCAGGTGGGGGTTTCCTTAGGGCAAGACAGAGTACAGGGACTCAGTGAGGGAGACTAGTTTGGCAAGAGAATTAAAAACAGTAGGGGCAAGGGGTCCAGGCTTAGAACCTCCTTGGCAAAAGCAGTTCAAAGTCTCTGTTCTTGTCCCAGACAGGCCACCTGGCCCAGGGCAGGGCTGAGTGTGTAGTGGGGGCGCCAGAGAGGGTGCTGTCCTCTTCATTCTGCTCCCAACCCAGTAGTGTGGGAATGGCAGGCTTCTCTCCCCACCACTGGTTACCAGTGTCTTGAATCCACCAGCTCAGGTCACAAGCTGAGCTTTTTGAGGCTCTCATAGCCCACCACAATGACGATGGTAGAGGGTGTGGCAGAGATGATTCTGGCAGAGAGGCCCTTCATGAGGCCCCAAGGCCCCTCCTCTGCCATCAGCTGTCTGAAGGTCAGGATGATGGAGTTCTTGCCTTCAACTTGCACACGGGTTCAGAGAACATCCATGGGATTGGTGAGGATAGAGGCAGTGGCTGCAGCCAGGGGCCCCAAGATAGCTTGAAAGACAATGTGAGGGCACTCTTAGGACAGAGGTATAAGAGCTGCTCTGCATAGAAGTGATAGAAGGGCCACCAGACAGCACTATTTGGGATGTATGTAAGCAGTGATGCCACATAGCCTCAATAGAAGCCTCGAAGTCCATCAGTCCGCAGGATCTGCCTGATGATGTCCTTGGTTTGGCCAAAAGCAATTATCCTTTGTCCATCTAGGTCTCCAAGCACCTGGAAATGGCCCATTTTCTCACCCTTGCGCTGCAACATCAGGTGCTGGGAGACCACATTTATAGTCACCGTGATGCTCTGGGCCACCAGGGAGGCTGAGCCACCAGCCACCAGCGACTTGACTGTGTTACTCTTGCTGTAGTCAGCTACAAACTTACAGGTGAGCTCATAAGTGGTAACATAGCATTGACCAGAGATGAGGGTGAAGGTGTTGACCAGGAACCCCCAGTAGAGACCAGTCACACCATCTGCCTGCAGGATCTTAATGAAGGCATCAAATGTCCCATTGTAGAGGCTTTTGTCCTTTTGAACCTGCAGTCGGGTGCAGATGAGGGTGAATGGGCAGACGCTGACACAGATCATCATAGTCATTGCCACACTGAATACATAGAACTTCTTCTTGTCCAGGTGTTCCCATTCAACGATCTGGATGTTGCGTTTGTCCTCCATTGCACTTCTCAGCCGTGTCTGAGGTGAACTGCAAGCCTGGATCTCTAGGCCGCAGCTCCCACTCTAACCTCCATTCCCAGCGACTGCCTGCTGCCAGTCGCATCTTCCATCTCTACAATGACATTTTGAAGGTAAAATTCACATTTATGTCACACAATTTGGAATGAGACTATTTGTCTTATACATTTGTTTTAACTTCCCATTCCTCGCCCCCCCTACACCTGGTAACCACTAATCTACTTTTGTCTCTATGCATTTGCTTATTCTAAAAATTTCATAGAAGTGAGATCATACAATATTTTTCCTTCTGCATCTGACATTTCTTTCAGCATAATGTTTTCCAGGTTTATCCATGTATCAGGACTTCATTTCGCTTTATGGCTGAATAATATTCCATTGTATGTATATATGTACCACACTCTGTTTATTCATCTAGTGATGGACATTTGAACTGCTGTTTGTTTGCACCTTTTATATATTGTGAATAATTTATACCTAGGCATATACCTAGCAATTGCTGGGTCGTATGATAATTCTGTTTAACTTGGAGGAATGCGAAATTGTTTTCTATAGTAGCTGTACCAGTTTACATTGCCACCAGCATTGCAGCACTGTTACAATTTCTCCACATCTTTATCAACACTTGTTGCTTTCTTTTCTTTTTTTAAAGGCTTACTCACTGCCTTGGAGTCAGATACGACTCATAGTCACTCCTCCTTGGGTTTCTGAGGTGATATCTCTACAGAAGTAGATTGTCCAGTCTTCCTTCTGAGGAGTGGCTGATGGGTTTGAACTGCCAGCCTTCTGGTTAGCAGTCACATGTCTTAGGCACTATGCCACCAGAGCTCCCAAGTGGATGTGATTTTTTGTGGTTTTGATTTACAGTTCCCTATCCACCAGCCACTCCTCAGAAGGAAGGTTTGGCAAGATACTTCTGTAGTGATACTGCCTCGGCAACCCAAGGAGGGGTCGCTATGAGTCTGGGCCGACTCGACAGCACATAACAACAACGACAATTGACAAATGACAGGAGCGCTGGTAGCACAGTAGTTAAGTGCTTGAATGCTAACCGAAATGTTGGTCGTTTAAACTCAACAGCCATTTCACGGGAGAAAAATGTGGCAGTCTATTTGGGTGAAGACTACAGCCTTGGAAACCTTATGGGACAGTTCTAAGATCACTGTAAGTCAGAATTAACTTAATGGCACACAAAACTAATGATGTTGAGCATCTTTTTATGTGCTTATCAGTTGTTTGTATACCTTCTTTGAAGAAATGTCTATTTAAGTCCTTTGCCCATTTTTAAAATTGGATTGTTTGTCTTTTTTGTTGTTGAGTTGTAGGAGTTCTCTAATATTCTGGACATTAAACCTTTATCAGATGTATGGTTTCCAAATAATTTTGCTCATTTTGTGGATTGTCTTTTTACTTTCTTGATAACATTCTTTCATGCACAGAAGTTTCAAATTATGAAGCCCAATCTACCTATTTTTTCTTTTGTTGCTTGTGCTTCCAGTGTTATATCTCAGAATCCATTGCCAAAAACAACATCCTGAAGCTTTACCACTATTTTTATTCTTAGTGTTATGGTTTTAGTTGGGAAAACTCAAAATAAAAATGGTGGTAAAGTTCCAGGATGTGGTTTTTGGCAACGAATTTGTATTTAGGCCTTTGACACATTTTGAGTTAATATTCATGTGTAGCGAGGTAGGGGTCCAGGTTCATTCTACAGTGTGTGGAGATCCAGTTGTCCCAGCACCATTTGTTGAAGACGTTTCTTTCCGCATTGAATTTACTTGGCGGCTATTGTCAAAAATCAGTCGTATGAATCAAATGTATGAGTCAGAGCTACTTTTAGAGTCAAAAGAGATACAATCACAAGAAGCTAAGCCTTTCAAGGTTGCCTGAAAGGCACATTAAGAACACTTCTTTCCATTTGAGGTAGTAATCATAGTAATGGTGCAGCTAACCCTTATTTAGAGCTGACTATGTTCCCACTCCTGTTCTCAGTGCTTTACATGTATTAGCCAAATAATTCTCACTGCACCCTGTGATGAGATAGGTCCTATGATTACTCTCATTTTATGGATGAGGACAATGAAGCATGGATATGTCAAGTAACTAACCCAGGGTCACTAATAAGTGGAGGAAAAGGGATTCACACTCACACCTAGCTTCAGAGCTTGCAGACTTAGCTGAGCTCCTCAGCAAAAGCAGAGGGGCTGCTCATCAGTGCTGGTGACTGGAATGGTGATGCAGTGGAGACTAAGGCTGGCTGGCAATGATTAGCATGTTGTATTCCCTTATTCAGTACTCATTAAATATTTCTGTGCTATGTGTCCCACACTGGGTCAAGTATTCAGCATGTGGAGAGAAATAGAATCCAGCCTTCTTGAGACACTCAAGGCTATAAGGGCTGCCGATGTGGGAGCCAAGATAGGTAGCCCTGCCTCCTGCCTGGGGAGGATTTATGGAGAGAAGTGTCATTTGAGGGGATCTGGAAAAGTGAGAGTAATGACTGTGGTTTATCTCTCTGCTTTCCTCTTCTGTCCAGGAAATACTGGAAGGCAGGCCAAAACCAAAAAAAGCCAAACTCAATGCTATCAAGTTGATTCTGACTCATAGCAACCTCCATTGAGTTTCTGAGGCAGTAAATCTTTACAGAAATAGATTGCCCCATCTTCTTTCTGCAGAGCAGCTGGTGGTTTTGAACTACCAACCTTCTGGTTAGCAGTCAAATGCCTTATGTACTGCACTTCCAGAGCTCCTTGGAAGGCAGGCCAAGGATGCTGTTTTACTTGTCTTCATGTCCTCAGTGCTGGCACATAGTCGGTGTTCAATAAATGTATGTGGGATAAATGAATGAGGGAAATGAGTAAACAGAATTATTAAGAACTCTACTTTGGGAGCTCTGGTAGCGTAGTGCCTAAGGCATCTGACTGCTAGCCAGAAGGCTGGCAGTTCAAACCCACCAGCCACTTCTCGGAAGGAAGATTGAGCAATCTACTTCCATAGTGATACTGCCTCGGAAACCCAAGGAGGAATCACTGTGAGTCAGGTCCGACTCAAAAGCACATAACAACCACAACAACTTTGGGAGCACAAGCAGGCAAAGCAAATATTTTATTTCTCATAACCCTTGCGTTTGTAACTCTATAATCTTGAAACTACCAACTTCCAGGTAGAAATAAAAATCAGACTGAGTAATTCAGAACAGAAAGAAGCCCTCTTCATCAAACTCTTCACCAGGAGTGAAGAGGTCTGCTCTATATCTCAGCTCTCTGCCCTGGTCCTCTCCACTGCCTGCAAGTGCTGAGGACAGAAAGCTTGGTCCTTGATGGTAAGGACCCTCAAGAAGGCTACTTTCTGAAGAAAGTTAACAATGTCTGCAATTAGAGAACATACATTCCTCCAGAAAACACTCCAAACGCTGCAGGTTGTACGGTTTATGGCAGCTTCTTGTAGCTCCAGTTTCCAGGCAGCAGTGAGGGTGCTAGCATGATCTTATCACCCACCCCATGTTATCTTTGGACAATCTCAAGGCAGGGCTGTATGTGTGATGAAATGCAGGTGTCAAGGTGTCTGCTTTTAATGTCACCTTTGCCACCAGCACCACCTAATGGGTCTGTGAAAAACTTTTTTTCACTCAATTATCATTATACTAAAATTTTTAAATCCAGAAAGGTGGGGAAACCTAAAGACCTAACAAAAGATAGGTTAAATAGATTGCAGCTCACCCATACAATAAGCTACCTAGCAGCTGTTAAAAATGACAGTGCAGGTTTTTTATTGGCATGAAGAGATAATCAGGGAATATTAATTAATTGGGAAAATAAATTATAAAATAGCTTATAGATATAAATGTACGCATGGATAGCCACAGATACAGAAAAAGAAAGCCTGGGAAGATACAGATCAAAACTTGAAATATTTATTGTTTCAAAGTCGTATCCTCAGGGATAATGTTTATTATTTTAGAATATCTGTACATATAAGATTTTAATTCATATAGTATATTTGCATACAATGAGCAATCAGCAATCATCATAAAAGGTCAGTGTGCGTGAGACTCTCGAGTGATTTTCAAAGCAGACAGGCTGACCTTGGAGTTTCCTCATCCCCTCCCCAGTTTGAGAATAATTGAGAGGCCCAAATGGGGCCTGGAGTGGGTGACAAGGCCATACCAGGTCACACATACTGATTGAAATTGGAGTGGAGCTGCCAATTGCAGTAAAATCTGCTAGGTTTGGTTTTTGTTGTTAGTTTTTGGTAGCAATGTATAGTTTCGATGGCTGGCATTGCTAATTTCCTCATTTGGTTCGTTTCTAGAGTTAGTGGCGACATCATCAGATGACTTTACCTGTGACCAGGTGCTCTGTCCTCAAATCTTCCAGACAGCAGAAATGGTCCAGGTCAGCCTCAGTACGCCACCCCCACTCATCAGTTTTTATTTCAACTCCAGTGAGGTGAGGCTGGCCTGGGAACAGATCACTTTACTCACCATTATTTCATTGTCTGCATTTACCTCCTGCCCAAGAGGCCAGCTCACTTTTCCCCTGTAAATTATTTATATGCAGAAACTTAGAAAAGATCCTTGATCTTCTCTCCCAGTTGCTCCAGGGTCCTGCCTCCAGGATTGTAACTTGCTCCTTCTGTTGTCTTCCTGGACACCTTCCCTTACTCTGAGCTCTGCCTTTTCACTACCTTGAGGGCTGGGGTTGGGGGCTGTAGGGAACTGAGTAAAAGGAATCCATTTCTGAAGAGCCAGGCCCTTAGGGGTATTTAGCAAGATCAGGGCTCCCCTCTCTGGCCAGAGTTGGAGTGGCCTCCACAGTCACGAGCTGCTCCATCAAAGAGAAGAAAAGGGAAGCTTTTTCTACTCAGCCGGTATCTCATACATATCAACACATACACCTATGCACACATGTATACAAACAGAGGCAAACAACACATTCAGAAATGACATGCATAGTCATGCACACATGCCTGCTCCATATACAGATTCTAGGACAGATATAGACACACACCAACGTGTATTGTCATAGGTACCCATACATCTAGGTATATTTATACACAAGAGTAGCATACAGGAACCTGGACACACACACAACATGCAAACACCACAGACACAAATGTGCATTCTCACACATGCAGACATTGATATTAAAACACATTTAATCACACAGACATGAGCACACAGAAACATACTGTAGGCAGAGGAGGTGGCTGACCAATCATCTGTAGACAGAGACTCCACCACTCACCCTGACACTGGGGTTGCTTAGTTGTATAGGAAGTTTTTGTAGAAAGTGGCTTATGGCTTGGACAATGAGTTCAGCCCTCTTCTGCCTTTTGCTTTCTCTTCCTTGTCCCCTTGCAGCCCCATTCTTTCATCCATAGCTGTGCCTGTCCAAGGGGAATGCTAATTGCCATGACAGGAACTGTTTCCACCTGTTTACATCCCCGTTCGCCTCCCTCTAATGCCATTTTAGACTCTGCTAAGCAGCGGAGGAGGCCTGCTGTGCAGGCCGTTGTGGGGGGGTTGGGGGAGGAATGAACCAGAGGACAGTTGGAGTGTGAAAAGGGCCTGTCGCTAAGTGACTCCCCATTCCAACAGTCACACACAAGATGCACATAATTGCTTTTAGCACAGTGGGATGGATAGAGATACAAAAGGTCAAATCAAGGATTTGTCCCATAATATCTTTGCTAAGCAGCAGCATCAGACGTTGGAAAAGCATATTCATGAATTGAATTGCCAGAGTGTGAGGCAGGCTTTTCAGAGGCGGCTGTGTGTACCCTCTTTGAGGTATGCCTGCCGTGGTGATTGGATTCACACGGAGCAAGTGACTTCTCAATGCTCAACAAAGCTCTGCCTGTGAATTGGACTAAATAGACTACTTGGCAGGCAGCTGAGATAACTATGCTAAGTGAATTTCAGAGTTGCTCCCACTCCCCTTTATGCCCAAGCCTACTGGAAAATGCTGGGTAAAGGCCAAACTGTTTAGCATGGCATTCAAGGCCCTTGGCTATCTGACCCAAATCTATCTTCCCAAGTACTCCCCGACATCAAGCGCAGATGTCATTCCCTGGACCCCTCATCATGGTCTCTGAACACATCATCACACTCTGCTTTGGGAACCTTGCCAGTGGCATTCCCCAGGATGCAATGTCCTTTGCACCAATTTTTCAAGTCCTCATTCCACCAACCCTTTTCTGCCTAAGGCACTTGACTGCCAACCAGAAGTCTGGAGGCTCAAACCCACCAGCCACTCCTAAGAAGGAAGGTTGGGCAATCTACTTCCGTAGATTCTACTGCCTCAGAAACCCAAGGAGGGGTCGAGTCAGATCCGACTCAACAGCAGTGCGTTTGGTTTTTTGGTTTTTGCAGGAAAGGAGTCCCTGGATGGTGCAAATAATGAACACACTCAGCTACTAACCAAAAGGTTGAAGGTCCCAGTTCACCCAGAGTTGCCTCAGAAGAAAGCAATCTACTGATTTACTTCCGATGTACTTCTGAAAAATCAACCGTGGAAAACCCTATGAAGTACAGTTCTGTGGGGTCACCATGAATTGGAATTGTCTCAACAGCAACTGGTTTACCTAAAAGTGACCAGTCCCTCCCTGGACAGAGGGAACCAAAAACCAAACTCACAGCCATCAAGTCAATTCCGACTCACAGCGACTCTATAGTACAGAGTGGAACTGCTGCATAGGATTACCAAAGCTGTAAATCTTTACAGAAACAGATTGCCTCATCTTTTCCCAGTGGAGCAGCTGGTAGGTTCAAACCTCCAAGCTTTTTGGTTAACAGCCAAATGCCTTAACCACTGCACCACCAGAGCTTCTGGGGGAAAGGAAGTCTGATTTAAATTTTCACAAACTCACTGTGGCAAGTATATTGAGAATAGTCTGTGAGGTGTGGGGAAGGCAGGGCTGGAGGGGGAATGGGGGACAGAAGCAGAAAGCTGCTGTAATAATCCAGGGAAGGGATATGGATGATTTGAACCCAGCTGTGGAAATGGGAGCTCTGGTGGCATAGTGTCTAAGGCATTTGACTGCTAACCAGAAGGCTAGAGGTTCAAACCCACCAGCCACTCCTCAGAGGAAAACTGGGTAATCTACTTCTGTAGTGATACTGTCTCGGAAACCCAAGGAGAGGTCGCTAAGAATCAGATCCAACTCCATGGCAGTGTGTTGCATTGTTGCGTGGAAATGGGGAGCAAAGGTTAGGTTCTGACAATATTTTGAAAGTAAATTTGGAAGTAATTGTATAAGGATTGATTGTGTGGTGTAAGAGAAGTTAAAGACCACCACAAGATTTTTGCTTTGAGCACTAACTAAGATGGGAAAGGGACAAATTAAAATGGTAAATACTCAGAGTCTGTTGTTGTTGTTGTTACGTGCTGTCGAGTCGGACCCGACTCATAGCAACCCCTCCTTGGGTTTCCGAGGCAGTATCACTACGAAAGTAGATGCCCCATCTTCCTTCTGAGGAGTGGCTTGTGGGTGTGAACCACCAACCTTCTGCTTAGTAGTCAAGTGCCTTAGGCACTACATTACCAGAGCTCCCACTCAGAGTCCAGCTTTAGACATATTTAAGGTACCTATTTGATCCAAATAGAGATGTCAAGACTGAGAAGGACCAGTAGCACGACAGAAGAAAACCAGGAAGGATGATGCATTAGTTTCCCAGGGCTGCTGTAACAAAGAACCACAAAGTGGGTAAGTTTAAATAACAGAAATATATTGTCTCACAGTTCTAGAGGTTAATAGACCAAATTCAGGGTGTTGGCAGGGCCATGTTCTCTCTAAAGACTCGAAGGGAAGAACCATTCTTGTCTCTTCCTGTTTCTGCTGGCTTGCATTCCTTGGTGTGTACATGCACCTTTACATGGCTGTCACCCCTCTGTCTCTCAGTGTCTCTTCTCCTCTTTCATAGGACATCACTCAGATGGGAATAGGACCCATCCTACACCAGTATGACTTCAGGTTAACAGGTAATATCTTCAAAGATTCTATTTCCAAACAAGGGCATGTTCACAGGTATGGAGGTTTAGGACTTTGATCTATCTTTTTTGGGGACACAATTTAATCCACAACAGGTTGTGTCCTGGAAGAAAGGATTGGAAGGAGAAAAGCACGATCGGCTATGTCAAATGCAGCTGACAGAACTACTAAGATGAAGATTAAAAACTGATCGTTAACTTTAGCTACTGTGGAGCCCACTCATGCCCTTGACAAATGTAGCAATTGTGAAATGATGGCATCAAAAGCCTGGAGTGTAGTGGTTTCAAGAGGGAATAGAATAGAACTGTACAGTAGAATTGGAGAGGGCAAGGTTAGATCAATCTTTCAAGAAGTTTTACTATAAGGGGAAGCAGAGCAATGAGGCTGCATTTGGTGGAGGAGTAGAATCGAAAAATTTATTTTAACAGGCAATGATGACTTTATTTTAAAAAAGGATTGAATAAGAAAGGAGGAAGGAGAAGAAAGGAGGAGGAGCAAGGGAAAAGAGGGAAGGAGAAAGAAGTGCGTGAAGAGAAGGGATGTAGGAGGCAGCGAGAAAGGTCAGCTCCTACCACCCCAGAAAGGATTTTCTATAGGGAGAAAAAACAACAGCCCATACTGTCCCCAAAACATATTTGCCCACATCCTTTGCTCACCTCTACCCCTCTCACCCGGAAATAATGAGTATTTCGGGTTGTATCCCAATAACCTCCACCCGTGAGCTCTTGATAGCTGAAGGAATCCCCATCTCACGTTTCTCTGAATACCAGATCATCTTGTCCTTCTTTTAAGCCCAGTGCTATCACCCTGGCCCACATTATAGACAGTTTATCACTCTTCCTTTCAAATTCCCCTGCCAGAAAAGTAACCCACTTATCGAAGAAGGGGGACTTACATTTACTCCAAAATTAAGCAAGTAGTCCTTGCAAAATGAATCCTAGAATTTTTCCTGGAGAAAAAAAAAAAAAAGATACAACAAATGATAAGAAAAAATTAATGCTCTTTTCCATGGGTGAGTGAGGGGAATACCTGGCATATTAATGGCAGAAATGTTAAGTGCATTTTCAGTTTTCATTTTCACAGAAAATACGCTGTGCCACGGGACATAATCTCATTAGCTATTGTGTGGAACGAGTTATTATGAGGGGTCTGTCATGTCTCCATTACTCCCAACCCCCATCAGGGTTTAATCATGGTCAGGCTATTTACCACTACCATTTCCCATTTCAAATCACATTAGGCTAAAATGAGGCCTATAACTTGGGGTGCAAATATGCAAAATTTTCCACCAATATATTACATTGGTTAAGTTGTTTGTCAATGCAATGAAGGAAAAAATGAAATAAAGCAAAAATATCCAACTTCCTGTGAGCAGTTAAGGGCAACTGACTTTATAGTTTTCCGAAGGCCATCTCCAGTAGGGAAATAGCTGGGAGGGCCACCAGTCTTGTTGTGTACTTGTATGGTTGTAATCCTGTCACGCTCATACCAATGTTTATGGAAAGGTCAATTGCCCCTCTCAGGCAGCTAGACTTGAGATGGTGACTGGAGGTTCAACTCCTAAGTTCCTCCTAGTCCCTGCCCGTCACATAGAGTTGCCAATAATAGCAACACAGATTATGAATGGAGCCTCCTGGAGTTGTGCATTGCACAATCTGCCCAACTCTATGCTGCAGCCCTGCTTTAGGGCTTATGTGGGTAGAAGATGAGAACCAAACCAAAACTAATCAATTCCGACCCATAATGACCCTAGAAGACAGAGTAGAACTGCCCCATAGAGTTTCCAGGGTTTACATCTTTACGGAAGCAGACTGCTTCATCTTTCTACCACAGAGCAACTGATGGGTTCGAACTGCCAATGTTTGGGTTAGCAGTCAAATGCTTTAACCGCTTCACCACCAGAGATTCTAGAGATGAGAAGAAACCAAACACCAAACTCACTGTTGTGGAGTTGGATCGGACTCCTAGTGACCCCTCCTTGGGTTTCCGAGGTGATATCACTACAGAAGTAGATTGCCCAGCCTTCCTTCTGAGGAGTGGCTGGTGGGTTTGAACCGCCAGCCTTTTGGTTAACAGTCGAATGCCTTAGACACTATGCCACCAGAGCTCCTAGAGATGAGAAGAGCAGGGTACAAATACTTGTAGATTCTTTCCTAACAGTGGCCCTGCCTTCACTGACACTGAGTCCTTCTCCACTATACTCCACTAAGGAGGGCTGAGGATACCCAATGTGCCATCACTATCATGCTGTTCAAAAATATACCAAAGGGGCAGCATTTGCCCAAAAACAAACTTCAGAAAGTAGGAAGGGGCAGGAAAGAAGGATGAACGGAAACAAGAAACCCAGGGAGGAAAGCAGAAGAGTGTTGTTACATCAGGGGGATTGCAACCAATGTCATTTAACAATATGTACATAAATTGTTGAATGGAAAACTAAGTTGTTCTGTAAACTTTCACCCAAACTACAATTTAAAAAAATATGTAATCCCAAAGGAAACCTCAACCATCATCTCATTACTTAGATAATAGCCCTATAGAAATTGGGTATGCTGACTAAAGGGGCAAAAACTAAATTTTGTATCATATATATTATATATATGATATTATGTATCATATCAATCATATTATATCATTCTCCAATTTCATCATTGACTTGCATTGAGATCAGAGCAAAAAAGAATTATCTCAAATTGCAGCATGTGGGATTTTAGCTAAATGTAAGAAAAGTTCAGCATAATTCTCAAATTGAGATCCTGAAGTGGAATTTCAGCTGGTGTGGGGAAGAAGGGGTAAAGATGAAGACAGACTCCCTAGAAAACATAATGCATTTCCACCCATTTGGGACCTTTTCTAGAATTCAGAGGCTAAACCAAATGCTTTCACCTCAGCATTAATTCATTCATTCAAGCATTCATTTAGCAAACATTCACTGAGCTCTCACCATGTTCCAGGCACCAGGAATGCATAAGCAAATTGGTGGCAGTTCTTGCTCCCAAGGAGAGCTTATAAATATTGAGATCTAAACCCTGGGTGGGATGGGAGCAGGACAGGAGTTGCAAAAAGAAACGTGTTCAGAATATTATGAGGCTAGAAAGGCAATGAAACCTCAGCCCAGGCCCAGTAGCCCATACAAGCTTCTATATTCCTTCCTGGCACTCAGCAGTATCCAGACCCAGGGCAGGACCTTCCACTTGGTAGAAGCTTGCATAAAGCAAATCCTCAAGTTTGGGACATCTTGAAAGATCTTGAACCTTGACCCAGCCCAAGGGAAACTGGAGACATTTCTGAACCCAACCCTTGGCAGGCAGGTGGGGGAGGGAGCCACTAACCCCTCAGTGACATCACCGCAGCTACAAGCCATGAGGTTTGGGATCCAATGGGCTCTGATCCCACTGCAGCTGCAAAAGACAGGCATTCCCAAACCACTGCGGCTCTATCACACTCCCCAAGCAGATTCCTTCCAAGAGAAAACATGGAGTTTTCTGCTAGGGAGTTTGTGGGAGCCAGACGAAGAGGCTGGGCTGCTGGTGCCTTGTGTTGCATCTAGAAGGTAAGCCTGCCATCTAGTGTCCAAACATAGGCGGTGCCGAGTCAAACAAGTCTCGTCTGCAGCCTCCTCGCGGGAGCCCGCACGTGCCCGGTGGTATATTCTTTGACCACCATTTATGAGGTAAATAATCCCTCTTTCAGACTGGACTTTAGAAAAAAGCTAAAAGTCATTCTAAGATAAACAGTTATGGGTAGCAATACAAAGAAATAACAAGGATTTTCCTCTGTAGTTTGTTAACCATCAGAAGACAGGACAGGAGACCATTTTGAAGAGTATATATACCAAAAACAAACAAAAACCACTGCCATCGAGTTGATTCCGACTTATAGCGATCCCCTGTGGGTTTCCAAGGTGGTAAATCTTTATGGGAGTAGATTGCCCAGTCTTGCTTCCATGGAGGGGCTGGTGGGTTTGAATCACCAACTTTTTGGTTAGTAGTCACTGTGCTACCGGAGCTCCTTGAAGAGTATGTATATTAATTATAAAACATGGTAGTGGGGAATGTTGTTGTTATTTGCCATCGAGTCAGACCCGACTCATAGCGACCCCTCCTTGGGTTTCCGAGGCAGTATCACTACGGAAGTAGATTGCCTTCTGAGGAGTGGCTGGTGGGTTTGAACCACCAGCCTTCTGGTTAGCAGTCAAGTGACTTAGGCACTACACTATCAGAGTTCCTAGAGGACTTTATTATTCTAAGCCAACTCTGTTTACCTTGGAACCCTATTGAAGTACATTTTTATGCAGAATTTTAAATATATCTTCCACCTAGAAATGAGTGTGGGTACAACTTTTTCCATGCAGGTCCCTATTTTATAAGAAAGGAAGGACAGTCTGTTTGATTTATTCAGCTGCTGAATGGAAAATTTTCCACACATCCATGGGCAAAGACTGGAGTTCCCTCAAGTCTTTGTCCCTCAGAGTGGATTATTAACCCCAGACATTGGGCCCTTCCTGTGGGACTGTTTGTCCTTTCTCCAGAAGACTTCAGATCTGAGAAAGGGCTAATGGAGGATGATCTCTAGGCAAAAAGTCATCTCCATCCCTACTTCTCAAAGAAAAGCATCTGCAGGGGTGGCACAGGGCCTGAAGTCCATCTGAGGACACGGAGGGAGGCTCCCGAAAATCAAAGCATCAGAAACTCAGTCGTGTGCTCCTGGGGTAAGGTGTTGAATGGCTGCTGCTATAGTAGGGCCAGAGATTACCCAATAAGCAAGGTAAGCATGGGTTTACTTGTGCTTACTAATCTGTAGTGACGATTTCACATTTTTTCACCACATCAAGGATTGTGCTTCCAAGTATGACTGGCGACTGTCTCTCTCCCAGCCCCACAGCATCTTCCTATAGAATCAAAGCCTCTTTCAAATTTACAATCCCTGACAGAGATGGAGTACCCAGTAAGCAAGGTAAGCATTGGCTCACTTGTGGTTATTTACTAATCTGTAGTGAACTGTTTTCACATGTTTTTCCCACAGATGTGAAACTCATGTGAAATTATTCCCTGCAGATTAGTAAGCACAAATAAGCCTGTGCTTACTTTGCTTATTGAGTAATCTGCCCCTGACCAAAGACCCAAATGGAACCTGGCTAGGGATGGTGGAGAAGGCTGTCTTAGTTTCCCATGGCTGCCATAACAAAACACCATAAAATGGGTGGCTTTAAAGAACAGAAATTATTCTCTCACAATTCTGGAGGCTGGAAGTGCCAATCAGGCTGTTGGCTACATCAGTTTCTTCTGAGAGCTCTGAGAGAGAAACTGTTCTATGCCGCTCCCTAGTTGGTGGTGGTTGCCGACAATCTTTGGTATGCCTTTGTTGCTTGTGGATGTATCTTCACATGGTGTCTACCCCTTTTACAGTGTGACCTGTGCTGTGTTCTCCGCTTTCATAAGACACTACTTAGAAGAGATTAAGTCTAGGACCCACCCAACTCCAATAATTTAACTGCTAGTATCTCCAAAGACAGACCCTATTTCCCCAAACAAGGTCACATTCATTGGTCTAAGAGTTAGGATGTTAATATATCATTTGTTGGGGATACAATTCAATCCATAACAGAGACCAAGGCGGGAGCCCTCCCCAATCCAGCAAAGCCAGTCCCTGGAAGCCAGATCTCAGGTAGTAAGCAACCGTGAACTCCCTGTGTCTCAGCAAAAGGCCTCTGCTGCAACTCTTGGAACCTTTTGCCTGGGAAAAAGTAGACCGTTCTTCTAGAATACTTGCTGACTTCAAAATTATCTGAGCAAGAAACATTATTTCACTGGGATGAGCCAGGAATTTGGGCCTGACCACTTTGGGGAGGGTGGACTGTTCTTTTTTTGATATGGAAGGAGGCCAGGAAAACAGGATCCTCACTTGGCTCCAAGTACTTGGAATCTCCACAGTTCCCTTTGACCCGCAATATTCTAGAGCTGGAAAAATCCCCCAGCTAATAAATGCAGAAGGAATGAAAGATTTTTGAAAGTAGTGCTAATACCCTGTTCTGGTTACCTAGTGCCACTCTGACAAGAATATACCACAAATGGGATGGCCTTAACAAACAAGAGTTTATTCTCTTACAGTTTGGAGGCTATAAGTCCAAGTTCAAAGTACTAGGAGTACTAGCCTCTAGGGGCTGGGTGAAAGCCCCTCGACCTTGGGCTTCAGCTCTGCCTCTTGCTCGCGGCCCACTGAAGCTAGAGGCATCTCTTCACTCAGGCAGCTATTGGCTGCTGAGGCTAACAAGCCCAAGGTTGACAAATAAAATGGTACAGTCCTCATGTTACCAAATGTGATAGTTCAGTTGGTGTGTCAACTTGGTTGAGCCTGGTTGAGTGGCTGGGCAGCTGGATGACTAGTATTCCCCATGATGAGGCTGGTAATCAACTCCATGGTGAAATCTACTGTGAGCAGCTGAGGGGAATGTGTATGTAAGCAGAAGCCTTAGGGAATGGGCTTGTGGTATGATTTGATCCTATATGTAGCTGTGTTGTTGTTCAGCAGCCTGCCATGCTCTACCGACCTTGGGACTTACAATGGACTTAAGTTAATGGCCTGCCGTGTGGTTTGGCAACATCGGGACTGTGCCATTTTATTTGTCAACCTTGGGCTTGGCAGCCTCAACAGCCAGCAGTCACCTAAGTGAAGAAACACCTCTAGCTCCAGTGGGCCGGGAGCAGGAGGCAGAGCTGGACCCCAAGGTTGAGGAGCTTTCACCCAGCCCCTAGAACCTGGCACTTTGAACTCGGACTTAAAGCCTCCAAACTGTAAATGAATAAACTCCTATTTGTTAAGTCCATCGCATTTGTGGTATATTCTTGTCAGAGTAGCACTAGGTAACCAGAACACTAACCACATGGCAGGCCATTAATTTAAGTCCATTGAAAGTTCCAAGCTCGGCAGAGCATGGCAGGCTGCTGAACAACGACATGGCTACATGCAGGGTCCAAGCATACCGTAAGCTAGAGACTATCCCCAAGACTATTCCCAAAGACAGCTACTCAGCTGCTTGTAGTAGATCCCACCATGGAGTTGATTGCCAGTCTCATCATGGGGAATAACTACCACCAGTTGCCCAGCCACTCAACCAGGCCCAGCCAAGTTGACATACAAGTTTAACTGCCACATACCCCAAATGGGTATTGAAGCTGTTTGAAGGACACATGGAGTTATTCTTTATTCTACTTTTAGGTACGTTTAGAAATTTCTAAAATAAACACATATATTCATACACGCTCTGTAGTACCATTGACCTCTGTGCAGATCACAGTTCATATCATATTATGTAAAATTCAGCCTCAGTCTGGTGTCTGTGCAGAACAGGTAGACTTACACTGAAAAGGTAAAGAATGCCCCTGGGGAAGTTGATAATCTCTTTGTGTCAAACATTTTGCATTTGAAAAGATACTTGACATGGCCTTTAAAAAATACTCTATACCCTCCAAAACGGGGCAGAAGACTTCTATGTGAGAGGAGTCTTGAAAGCCATTACTTGGCAATGCTGAGGGCTGCTACAAATCAAGCTAGAATAACCAGCATCTTCCCACAGACACATATGCAAAGACACACAATAAGCCAGGACACAGAGGAATAAACGAACAATGTATGCTGACACGCCCACAGAAGCACACACTAAATCACACACACGTATAGAGTGACCTTGCATTGCACAGACACTAGCACAGCCACTGGGACCTGCACAAACACACAAAGGGCATGAGAACGCATCCACTTCCCAACAATGCAAAATACAAACAAGTGAATTTATTAGCACTGAATGTTAACGCATGGAGAGCTCGGGGGGGAAAAATCTTAGGAAATGAGACCTCAAAAGCCTCAAATTTCATCCTTGTACTCCTAGAACACCTATCTTACCTTGAGGATAAAATTTAAAGGTGTATCTCAAAAGAAAGTAAACCCCTCACCCCGAAAAATAATGACAGCATTTGACTTTCTTGTCCTTAATTCTTCTCACATCACACATTCCTTAGGTGACCTCAGCTAAACTAAAGCCTCAATTGGCGCCTGTATACTTGTTTTTGCTGTTGTAAGCTGCCATCAAGTCGGCCTCCAATTCATGAGAACCTAACTCATGGACAATGGGGTTTTCATTGGCTGATTTTCAGAAGTAGCTTGCCATACCTTTCCTCCCAGTCCATCTTAATCTAGACACTCTTTAAACCTTGTTCAGCATCATAGCAACACACAAGCCACCACAGACAGACGGGAAGTGTCTGTGCATGAGGTGTCTTGGCAGGAATCAAATCAGAGTTTCCCTCATGAAAGGCAAGAATTCTACAACTGAACCACCAATGCCCCCTGTGCCTATATACTAAGCATGCCTAATTTTTTCCCTCTAGCAGACTCCTCGCTCTTGAACTACAGACCTATATATCCAACTTCCCATTGAACATTTCCTTTTGAATATTGCATTGTTGTTAGGGTATGTTGTTGTTGTTGTTATGTGCCGTCGAGTCAGCCCTGACTCATAGCGACCCCTCCTTGGGTTTCCGAGCTAAATGGCTATGTACCAGCTAAAACTATCCTTACATAAGAAGGACAGAAAGGATACTGAGGTATAATCAGAAGACTGCTATGCCCTTTGGACATTTCAGACTCAATATAAATAAAAGTAAACTCATCATCTCCTGGCCTCCTCTCCCACAACTGTGCCTCCTGCCATTTCTGCTCCTTAATGCCATCCACTTGTGGTCTTTTTTTGTTATGGCAGCCCTAGGAAACTAAGATACTAATCATATCACTCCCTTACTTAAATTCCTTCAATTGTTCCCCATGGCTTTCAGGATAAACATCAAACGTAGCCAGGCTAGTAAAGTCCTTGATCATTTGGCTGCCCTCTGTCTACTGCTCTAGTCCCATGTTCCTCAAGCCCTGGCTCATACCCATCTCCCATGCCCCAGCCACACCAAGCCTCTTAGCGTGCCCTGTAGGGTGTCTCATGCCATGCCTTTTGATAGTTTCCTTGACATGGCACGTGCTTTCATGGCCGCCACCATCCCCACGTTCACCCTACCTTCTTTCTTTGTCAGCCTGAATCATACTCGTTTTAAAAAAACTCAGCTTAAATGTCACTTCCTTCAGGAAGCCTTCCGAGCTTATTATTTTCAATTCATATTTTTGTTCCTGTAGCACTTTAAGCACTTTTACTTAAAATGTCCCTACTCCCACCCCTGGCTTGTCCTAGGTGTCTTTGTTGGGGCTTCCCTTCATTTCCAGATGGGGGCCTTTCTGCATTAGTCTCCAGCCTGCTGTATCTTTATCCTTACTGAAATGCTGGGCTTTGACTTCCTTGGCTTAATAACTATGATACAAATGCTTCTTGTGCACTCTCTTGCACACCTGTGTAATGGATGCTGAAATAAACTCCACCTACAGGATGAGGCCCTAGCTATTTCCTCTTATCCAAGCTGAGTTTCAGATCATGATTCCAGCTGACATTGGGCAGCTGTTGGATGAGTTTTTCGCCTGCTCTCCCAACCCCCATCATGTGTCCCTGGCCCTCCCTCATCCCCTAGGGAACAGCTTCTCTTTTTTGTGTTTTGGGCCACAGTACTGTTTAGCAGGAGCGAGCAGCCATGCCTTGTTTGAGCTCTGATCTAACACCAGCTGACAGGTGGGTTTCGGGGGTGTCTCTGGGGCCGTGGCCTGTTTAGTGGATTTACCACTCTAAACTCAATTACAGGAGACTTTCACGCTCCACAGACAACTCCAGTCCCTTCTTGATAAAAACTCTGGTGAGTAAATAAGTCATGATGGTGATAGGGGCCAGCCATTTAATATTCATTGAAGTACACATGTTTGGAAATTGGAAGCAGGGTTTAATCCATTTTCATATTTATATCAACATGCAGCTTTAAAGAGGATCTTTCCTTTTCTCCAGCAATCTTGTCAATTTCTTGTTTGGGAAGATAAAGGTAAAATGGATACAATTTTTTAAAAAGATAGAAATATCTGAAATCACAATGATTAAAGTGTGAGCTTCAGATCTTTTAATTTTCAACTAAGAACTAATTATCTCATTTCATTTGAACTCCTGGGAAAGGATGGTACAAGATAAATCCAAGTCATTGCTGTCTCTTGCAGTTAAAATTTTGGATTTAACTTTGCTGCAAGAGCTCAGTGAAAATGAAAAGAGGGGAATATGTTGACCTCAGCCCAAAAATCTTACAATTTAGGGGAATGTTTCATAGCCATGCAAAGTAAAGTAAAAATGTCCATTTCTGAACAAAGACACAATGACAGGTATTCATGCTCAACAGTAAAAGTTATAGGATTGTTCACTGAGGAAGCCATGAAACCCAGGGTGGGAGAAAGAGTTAACACAGGGAAAGATTTAGGTCATTGTTGTGTTGTCTTTCTTGCTCTCTCCCCATTTGTTTAATATGGATAAATGTTTAAGTATGGTGCTGTGGTTGAAGGCATCTCCTTTAATAATGCAACACATGTCTTCCTGAGGGGACAGCAGCTGATTTGGAAACAGAATATGGTGCACTCTAAATTCTCATCCTCGAGGAAGGCTGACTAACTGATAAGTGCCATGAGCTAGCATGGGGACTCATTCTGTCAAATCAACTTGCCGGAAAGGCCCCATGCGGGATCTTCTCCAGTCTCCGGGAGCTAATGTGAGCAGACACTTGTGACATTAGACAGTACAGCAGGCTTGGCATGAAGGAAAAGTTCACCAGCTGACGACAAGGTGGTCTTTAGATGACAAGGATAAAGAAATCAGTGCAAATTTGTTAATGTCACAACTTGGAAGAGTATACTTTTTAAAAAAAAAAGAAAGAAAGAAAAGCCACTGTATGAAGAGAGAAAATCAAAAGAAAAAGAAGGCAACAATAGCACTTGAAGGCTTTCGTGGGGCTTTCTGCAGTGTTGGGGGCAGTGTATTTTCACCTGGTCCTTCTGCCAGTACCTGCAGTTAAGTGAGTGAGTCCCAAACTTTGTCATCCCACAAGCCACTGCTCCACTATAATAGAATAAACTAAAAGAAAAGAAAGTGAAAAAAAAAGAGAAGAGAAACTCCTGTGCCTTTTGACTTATGGGGATAATGTCTTTCCCATTTCAGATCGTTCCTAAGTGAGAATTCTTATCTGATCTTGGTCCATTTGGCCTGGAGGAAAACAAAAGTGATTATGACCTGGAAAGAGATATAAAATACAAGTAAATGTCTATTACCAGATCAAATGAAAGTATCTTAAGAATTAAACAGCACTAGAGGGGAAAATCTAAGGAGCTCTGGTGCTATAGTGGTTAAGGCATTTGACTGTTAACCAAGAGGTCAGTAATTCAAACTCACCAGCCACTCTGTGGAAGAAAGATGATGAAGTCTATTTTTGTAAAGATTTACAGCCATGGAAAGCCAAGGGGGTCGGCAGGAGTGGGAATCGACTCGATGGCAGTAAGTTTGAATTTTGGTTTGGGAGGGAAAAATCTGGTTATTAATAGCAGTTCTCAAACCAAACCAACTGTGGTGGTTATGTTTGTGGTCAACTTGGCTGGGCCTGGTTGAGTGGCTGGGCAGCTGTGGTAGTTATTCCCCACGATGAGACTGACAATCAACTCCATGGTGGGGATCTACCACAAGCAGCTGAGTAGCTGCCTTTGGGATGAGGTCTGCTTCCTGTATATAAGGAGAAGCCTTGGGAATGGTCTCTAGCTTATGGCACACTTGCACCCTGCGTGTTGCCGAGTCGTTGCTCAGGAGCCTGCCATGCTCTACCGACCTTGAAACTTACAATGGACTTAAATTAATGGCCTGCCATGTGGTTTGGTAACATCAGGACAGTGCCTTTTTAATTGTCAACCTTGGGGCTTCTCAACCTCAACAGCCAGCAGCTGTCTGAGTGAAGAAACGCCTCTGGCTCCAGTAGACCAGGAGCAGGAGGCAGAGCTAGACCCCAGGGTTGAGGGGCTTTCACCCATCTCCTAGAGCCTGGCATTTTGAACTTGGACTTAAAGCCTCCAAATTGTAAGAATAAACTCCTGTTTGTTAAGGCCATCCCATTTGTGATATATTTCCTGTCAGAGCAGTCCTAGGTAACCAGAACACCAACCAAACCAAATTCACTACCGTCGGGTTGGATCTGACTCATAATGACCCCTCCTTGGGTTTCCGAGGAAGTATCACTACAGAAGTAGATTGCCCAACCTTCCTTCTGAGGAGTGGCTGGTGGGTTTGAACCACCTGCCTTCTGGTTAGCAGTCAAGTGCCTTAGGCACTACGCCACCAGAGCTCCCTAATATCAGTTAGACTAATTTTATTGTTTTGAGTATTCAATTCAGAGCATTGGTTTTAACTTTTTCTCCCCCTTGGTTAGGTCAATTTAATCAAAATGGAAATTGTTATAGCATGTTTTTATTGTTGCTTGCTGTGAAATAGATTACAACTCACGGAGATGCTTTGTAGTGTGCAGAGTAAAACTGCTCCATAGAGTTCTCAAGGCTGTGACCATTTGGAAGTAAACAGGCCACTCTTCAAAGGTGCCTCTGGGTGGGTTCAAACTGCCAACCTTTTGGCTAGTAGTTAATCACATAATCATTTGCACCATTCAGGGGCTCCTTGCTACAGCATACATACTCTAAATTTCAACTAGAAAATATGGCTCTTACGCTTAAAAAAGAAGCTCTTGTGGTGTAGTGGTGAAGGCATTTGGATGCTAACCAAAAGGCCCATGGTTCAAACCCACCAGCTGCTCCATGGAAGGAAGATGAGGCAATCTGATTCAGTGAAGATTTATAGCCTTGGAAACCCAGTGGGGTTTGCTATGAGTCAGAATCGAGTCGATGGCAGTGAGTTTGCCTTTAAGGATGACGTGCTGAGTCAGCTCTTCCACGGAAGCTGTGGGAACACAGGCTCTAGTCAACAGTCCTGGTCCCACCCACTTACTAGTGTGTGATCTTTGGAAAATTGTTTAATGAAAATACCCAACTCATAAGATTATTATAAAAATACCTCTCTCCTAAGATTATTATAAAATTATTTAATGCCTAAGTAGTTCTCAGAAGACTGGGATATACTTAGTGTTCAATAAATGTTGGCCATGATTTGATTATAAAAATGAATCAAAATGGGTTTCCATTGATACTTAATGATTGCAACTAAAAATAATAGTTCTATAGTCAAATGAATTTGGCAGTCAGGTCTAACACAATTAAACACCTTTTTAAAACCATATTACTTCTCAAGAGAAGCTAGATAACTGCAAGCTTTTAAAAATTAAATTCTTATGTGCATCGAAAGACTTCACTAAAAAGGGTAAAAAGACTTCACTAAAAGGGTAAAAAGAGAACCTACAGATTGGGAGAAAATATTTGCCTATGACATAGCTGACAAAGGACTTATCTCCAAAATCTATAGAAAACTTTAATAGTTCAACACCAAAAAGACAAACAATCCAACTCAAAAATGAGCAAGAGACTTGAACAGACACTCAATAAAGATGATATGCTGGCGGCCAGCAAATACATGAAGAATTGCTCGCGATCTTTAGTCATTAGAGAAATGCAAACCAAAACAACAATGAGATATCATCTCACCCCAGCAATAATAGCAAAGTTCATCAGGACAGAAAATAACAAATGCTGGCGAGGTTGCAGAGAGATTGGAACTCTTATATAATGCTGGTGGGATTGTAAAACGTACAACCATTGTGGTAAACGGTATGGCATTTGCATAAAAATCTGAAAAGAGAAATACCATTTGACCTAGCAATTCCATTGCTAGGAATATATCCTAAAGAAGTGAGAGGCAAGGCACAAACAGACATATGCACACCTATGTTCATCACGGCACAATTCACTATAGCAAAGAGATGGAAACAACCTAAATGCCCATCAACAGATGAATGGATAACCAAATTATGGTACATTCAAACAATGGAATACTGTTGTTGTTGTTATGTGCTGTCGAGTCATTTCTGACTCATAGTGATCCCATGCACAGCAGAACGAAACACCGCCCAATGCCACGCCAGCTCCATGATCCTTGCAATACTTGAGCCCATTGTTGTAGCCATGATGTCAATCCATCTCGTGGAAGGCTTTCTCCTCTTTTGTCGACCCTCCACCTTACCAAGCATGACATTTTTCTCCAGAGGATGGTCCCCTCTGACAACATGACCAAAGTAGGTGAGATGAAGTCTGGCCATTCTCACTTCCAAGGAGCACTTCCTCCAGGACAGATCTGTTAGTTCTTTTAGCAGTCCAAGATACTTTCAGCATTCTTTGCCAGCACCACAACTCAAAAGCACCAACTCTTCTTCGGTCTTCCTTATTTATTGTCCAGTTCTCACATGCATACAAGGCGATTGGAAATATCATGACCTATGTCAGGTGCACCTTAGTCCTCAACGAGACATTCTTGCTCCTCAGAACTTGAAAGAATTCCTTCACAGCTGATCTGCCCAGTGCTAAACATTGTCTAATGTCCTGACTGCTGTTTCCATTGGCATCGATTGTAGAACCAAGCAACGTGAATTCTTTGACAACCTCAATCTTTTCTCCATT
>NW_006921711.1:1768422-1777036 GCF_000298275.1 Orycteropus afer afer | reverse complement strand
CCATACAGCAGTTCATACACATTTTGTTTCATGACATTGACTGCAATTCCCCACAATGTAACAGCTCTCTTCCCACTTCCTCCCTGTAGTTACCTTTTCCCTGTGTCCTTCTTTCCTATGCATTCCTGCCCCCTGAGCTAGCTCCCTATGCAAATACTGCTCTTCTGTTCTCTCATGATTGATTGCTCTGAGGAGTGTATCTACCTGATGTAAATGTTCACCCCACATGCCTGTCTATTGTTTGGCTGAATGCCACAGGAGTGAGTTCAGTTCCAGACCTGAAGGGTAACTAGGGGCCATAGTCTTGAGGGTCTCACCAGGCTCTATCAGACCAGTAAAACTGGTCTTTTTTTTTTTTTAATGATTTTGAGTTTTGTTCCACATTGTTCTTCCACTATATTCAGGATCTCCTACACTGATCCCTTTCTGAGTGGTTGACAGTGGTAGCCAGGCACCATCTAGTTCTTCTGGTCTCATGGTCATATAGGCTGAGGATCACATGGTCTACTAGTCCCTTGGAGTAACTGTTTCCATGTGTCTTTGGTTTTCTTCATTCTTCTTTGCTGTGGACAAGGAGAGACCCATAGTTGCACCTAGATGGATGCCTGCAAGCTTTTAAGACCCCAGCTTTTAAGACTTACCAAAGCAGGATGTAGAACAATGTTTTTGTGTAGTATGTTATGCCAATTGAGCTTCATGTCACCTATGACCATGGTTCCCAAGCCCACAGGTCCAACTAATTGCTTCTTCAGGGTAGTTGGCTGTGGCCACTAAGTTATCATAACTTTGCCCCTTGGTAGCTCTATTATATATTTGGACATTCCTACAGCACATACAAATATGTATGTAGAAGTATTATCTGCCAACCTTATATATGTCGTTGTTATGTGCCATCAAGTCAGCCCTGACTCATAGCGACCCCTCCTTGGGTTGCCAAGGTAGTTTCACTACAGAAGTAGATTGCCCAGTCTTCCTTCCGAGGAGTGGCTGGTGGGTTTGAACCACCAGCCTTCTGGTTAGCAGTCAAGTGCCTTAGGCACTATAGGAGCTCTGGTAGCATAGTGTCTAAGGCACTTGACTGCTAACCAGAAGGCTGGCGGTTCAAACCCACCAGCCACTCCTCGGAAGGAAGGTTGGGCAATCCTACTTCCGTAGTGATACTGCCTCGGAAACCCAAGGAGGGGTCGCTATGAGTCGGGGCCGACTCGACGGGAAATAACAATAACAACAACAACAACAACCTTATATATGGTTATGGGTATATTCCCTTTTGCCTAGACATACCTGATCATTCAGCCTGTCTACCCATCCTCACAACTAGATCAATAAACAGCATCATGATAAATGGAGAAAAGATTGAAGTTGTCAAATATTATATATTACTTGTTTGCATGATCAACACCAACGGAAGCAACAGTCAAGAAATCAGATAACGAATTGCACTGGGAAAATCTATGGCAAAAGACCTCTTTAAAGTGCTGAGGAGCAAAGATGTGTCTTTGAAAACTAAGGTGCACCTAACTCAAGCCAAGGTATTTTCAGTTGCCTCATATGCATGTAAAAGCTGGACAATGAACAAGGAAGACTGAAGAAGAGTTGATGCTTTTGAGTTGTGCTTGGAAGAATGCTGAAAGTACCATGGACTGCCAAAAGAACTAACAAATCTGTCCTGGAACAAGTGCAGCCAGAATGCTTCTTGGAAGTGAGAATAGCCAGACTTCATCTCACCTACTTTGGTCATGTTGTCAGAAGGGACCATTCCCTGGAGAAGGATATCATGCCTGGTAAAGTGGAGGGTCAATGAAAAAGAGGAAGGCCTTCCATAAGATGGATTAACACAGTGGCTGCAATGATGTGCTCAGGTATAGCAAGGATCATGAGGCTGGCACAGGACCAGGCAGTGTTTCATTCTGTGGTACATAGGGTCACTATGAGTCAGAGCCAACTCAATAGCACCTAACAACAACAATGCATTTATTTACCAGTAGATTAATGTTTATTATCACTGACAACACAATATTGTATATGTAAAATGGTTTATCTTTGTTGTCTGTACCTCTTGTGTACCTCTCTCTATCTTCCTCTTCCTCAGTGCCACAGTGTTGGTCACTCACTTTTGGTACACTGCTCTTCCCTTCACTCAAATCAATACTTGTCTCTACCTATCTACCAGTGTTTCTTCCCCTCTCCTCTCATCTCTGGTAACCAATGAAAGAAGTTTTCTTCCGTGTGTAAACCTTTCATTGACTTTTTACAATAGTGAAATAATACAATATTTGTCCTTCTGTAATTGGCTTATTTCACTGAGCATAATGTCCTCCAAGGAGCTCTGGTAGCTTAGTGCCTAAGGCACTTGACTGCTAACCAGAAGGCTGGTGGTTCAAACCCACCAGCCACTCCTCAGAAGGAAGATGGGGTGATCTACTTCCGCAGTGATACTGCCTCGGAAACCCAAGGAGGGGTCACTATCAGTCAGGTCTGACTCGATGGCACATAACAACAACAACTACAACAATGTCCTCCAAGTTCATCCACAATATGCAGTGTTTTGCAGATTCTACATTATTCTTTAGTGTTGCATAGTGTTTGTGTATATGTACCATACTCTGGTTATCCATTATTCTGTTAATGGGCACATAGATTGTTTCCACCTCTTTGCTGTTGTGAATAGTGTTGTTATGAAAATGGGTGTGCATATATGTGTTTGTGTCCTGACTCTCACTTCTTTAGGATATATACCTAGTAATGATATCTCTGGATCAAATTGTATTTCTGTTTCTAGTTTCTTAAGGAATCACCACACTGCTTTCTGCAGTGGTTGTATCATTTTACAGTCCCACCAGCAGTGTATAAGAGTCCCAATCTCTCCACATCCTCACCAGAATTTGTTATTTCCTGTGTTGTTGAACTTTGCTATTAGTCCTGGGATGAGATGGTATCTCGTTGTTTTCATTTTTATTTCTCTAATGGCTAATGGCCAGTCTGGCTGCAAAGAGAAGGCAGGTGTTTATTTGCATGTTTGGAGTGCCCCAGGGACAGGCAGGGTAAATGAGAAGGGAAGGGGAGACCAGAAAATGAGCAAAGCAGTTTGGAACAACTAATGGAGACAAATTTATCTGTCAGTTTGCCATGCTGTGTTGATTTGCATGTTGCTGTGAGGTTGGAGGCTATGCCATAAGTGATTCAAATGCCACCAGGGTTACCCATGGTGGACAGGTTTCAGTGAAGTTTCCAGACTAAGACAAACTCAGAAGAAGAAAGAGGCCATTCACATCTCAAACAATTGGCCAGTGAAAACATTATGAATAGCAGTGAAACACTCTCTTATATATTACTAGAAAAGTTTATGAATAGCCCTGAAACATTGTGCATTATAGTGCCAGAAGATGAGCCCCTAAGGTCAGAAGGCACTCAAAATATGACTGGGGAAGACCTGCCTCCTCAGAATAGAGTGGACCTTAATGATGTGGATAGAGTAAAGCTTTCGGGACCTCCATTTGCTGATGTGGCATGTCTCAAGATGAGAAGAAACAGCTGCAAACATCCATTAATAATCAGAACATGGAATTAACAAAGCATGAATTTAGGAAAATTGGAAGTGCTCAAAAATGAAATGGAATGCATAAAGATTGGCATCCTAGGCATTAGTGAGCTGAAATGGACCGGTTTGGGCCATTTTGAATCAGACAAACATATGATCTACTATGCCAGGAATGATAAATTGAAGAAGAATGGCATGGCATTCATCATTACAAAGGATGTATCAAGATCTATCCTGAAATATGATGCTGTCAGTGATGGGATAATATCCATTTGCCTACAAGGAAGACCAGTTAATACTATTATTATTCAAATTTACACACCAATCACCAAAGCCAAAGATGAGGAAATTGAAGATTTTTACCAACTTCTGCAGTCTGAAACAGACCAAACATGCAATCAAGATGTGTTGATTATCAATGGTGATTGGAATGCAAAAGTTGGAAACAAAGAAGAATCACTGAGAGTTGGAAAATATGGCCTTGGTGATAGAAATAATGCTGCAGATCGCAAGACAGAATTTTGCAAGACCAATGACTTATTCATCACAAATACCTTTTTTCAACAACACATAAATGGCTACTCATGAGGAATTCACTAGACGGAGTACATAGGAATCAGATCAACTACCTTTGTGGAAAGAGGTGATGGAAAAGCTCAGTAACTTCAGCCAAAACACAACCAGGAACTGATTGTGGAACAGACCATCAACTGCTCATATGCACGTTCAAGCTGAAGTTGAAGACAATTTTTAAAAAGTCCATGAGAGCCAAAATATGACTTTAATGATATCCCTCCTGAATTTAGAGAATATCTAAAGAGTAGATTTGAAGCACTGAACACCAATGACCAAAAACCAGAGCAATTGTGGGATGCCATCAAGAACATCATCCATGAAGAAAGCAAAAGATCATTGAAAAGACAGGAAAGGAAGAAAAGACCAAAATGGATGTCAGAAGAGACTCTGAAACTTGCCTTTGAGTGGAGAGTAGCTAAAGCAAATGGAAGAATTGACAGGATAAAAGAGCTGAACAGAAGATTTCAAAGAGCAGCTCGAGAAGACAAAGTCAATTGTTATAATGAAATGTGCAAAGACCTGGACTTAGAAAACCAAAAGGGAAGAACATGCTCAGCATTTCTCAAGCTGAAAGAACTGAGGAAAAAAAAATAAGCCTCGAATTGCAATACTGAAAGATTCCATGGGCAGTATATTGAATGATGCAGGAAGCACCAGAAGAAGATGGAAGGAATACACAGAGTCACTATACTAAAAGGAATTGGTAGATGATCATCCATATCAAGAGGTGGTGTATCATCAAGAACAATGGTACTGAAGGAAGAAGCCAAAGCTTCACTGAAGGAATTGGTGAAAAACAAGGCTCCAGGAATTGACAGAATACCCATTGAGATGTTTCAACAAACTGATACTGCGCTGGAGGCACTCATTTAGCTATGCCAAGAGATTTGCAAGGCAGCTACCTGGCCAACTGACTGGCAGAGATCCATATTTGTACCCATTCCAAATGTTACCTAGTGCCTCTCTGTTGGGAATAAACCACAAATGGGATGGCTTCAATGAACAGGAGTTCATTCTCTTACAGTTTTGGAGGATAGAAGTCCAAGTTCAAGGTGCCAGGCTGTAGGGGCTGGGTGAAAGCCCCACCTTGGACTTAAGCTCTGCCTCTTGCTCCCAGACCACTGCAACTAGAGGGATCTCTTCACTCAGGCAGCTGCTAGCCAGGCTGAGGCTGACAAAACCAAGGTCAACAAGTAAAAAGGCACAGTCCCAATATTACCAAACAACATGGAAGGGCATTGATTCAAGTCCATTGAAAGTCCCCAGATTGGCAGAGCATTGCAAGCTGCTGAACAATGACTCAGCTACATGCTGGATTCAGGCATACCATAAGCTAGAGACCATCCCAAAGTTGCTTCTGATATCGGGAAGCAGACCACTTCCCTAAAGCAGCTACTCAGCTGCTTGTGGTAGATCCTGCCATGGAGATGATTGCCAGTCTCATCATGGGGAATAACTGCACAGCCACCCAACCAGGCCCAGCCAAGTTGACACACAACCTTAACTACCACAACAAGAAAGGTGACCCCACAGAGTGTGGAAATTATCAAACAATATCATTGATAACACATGCAAGTAAAATGTTACTGAAGATAATTTGAAAATGGTTGCAGCAGTATATGGATGGAGAACTTCCAGAAATGCAAGCTGGATTCAGAGGTGGACGTGGAACAAGGGATATCATTGCTGATGTCAGATGGATCTTGGCTCAAAGCAAAGAATACCAGAAAGATGTTTACTTGTGTTTTATTGACCGTACAAAAGCATTTGATTGTATAGATCATAATAAATTATGGATAACATTGAGAAGAATGGGAATGCCAGAACACTTAATTGTACCTATGAGGAACCCATACATACACCAGGAGGCTGTTTTTCTAACAGAGTAAGGGGATACTACCTGGTTTAAAATCAGGAAGGGAGTGTGTCAGGGATGTATCCTTTCATCATACTTATTCAATCTTTATGCTGAGCAAGTAATCCAAGAAGCTGGACTATATGAAGAAGAATGTGGCTTCAGGACTGGTGGAAGGCTTATTAACAACCTGCAATATGCAGACAACACAACTCTGCTTGCTGAAAGTAAGGATAACTTGGAGCACTTACTGATGAAGTTTAAGGACTTCAGTCTGCAGTATGGATTACACTTCAATATAAAGAAAACAAAAATCCTCACAACTGGACCAATAAGCAGCATCATGATAAATGGAGAAAAGATTGAAGTTGTTAAAGATTTCATATTGCTTGGTTCTACAATCAACGCTAATGGAAGCAGCAGTCTAGACATCAAAGACCTATTGCATTGGGCAAATCTGTTGCAAAAGACCTCTTTCAAGTGCTGAAGAGCAAAGGTATCCCCTTGAAGACTAAGATGCACCTAACCTAAGCCATGTATTTTCAATTGCCTCATATGCATGTGAGAGCTGGACAATGAATAAGGAAGAGTGAAGAATTGATGCTTTTGAGATGTGGTGCTGCCAAAGAATGCTGAAAGTACCATGGGCTTCTAAAAGAACTAACAAATATGTCCTGGAGGAAGTGCAGCCAGAATGCTCCTTGGAAGAGAGAATGGCCAGACTTTGTCTCACCTACTTTGGTCATGTTGTCAGAAGGGACCATTCCCTAGAGAAGAATGTCATGCTTCGTGAGGTGGAGGGTCAACGAAAGAGGGGAAGGCCCTCAATGAGATGAACTGACACAGTGGCTGCAGCAATGGGCTCAAGTATAGCAGGGATCATGGAGCTGGCACAGGACTGGGTGGTGTTTCATTCTGCTGTGCATAGGGTCACTATGAGTCAGAGACAAATTGATGGCACCTAACACAACAGCAGCAGCTGTTTCCTCCCATTTTGAGTTGTGCCACATCAGCAAAAGGAGGTCCCAAAAGCTTTACTCCATCCACATCAATAATAATTCCAGAACACTTAATTGTACTCATGAGAAACCTGTGAATAGACCAGGAGTCTGTCATTCGAACAGAACAAGGGGGCAATGCATAATTTAAAATCAAGAAGGGAGGAGGATTCCAAGATGGCGGAATAGGCAGAAAGACTACGCAGACCCTCTTTAACAAAGAAAAGAGGAACCAATTAACACAGACACAGAAGATAATCCTGGACCCCTGAGCCTTGAAGCGAAGGATAAAGAAGTGGACTAAATTCCAACTAGCAGATGAACTTGCATGAAGATACCAAAAAAGGAGACAAATGGAGCTGTGATCTGGCAGCGATCCTGAGTGATCCTGATGGCACAGATGGCTTGGAGATTCCCGAGTGGTGGTAAGACCTAAGAATTAACCTAAAAATCAGCCACGCTAGCAAGAGACTGCACGGAGGACTGCTCTGGTGGCTGGGGAATATAAAGTGAAGCAGCAGCAAAGAGGAAGGCAAACTGAGCTGTGGACTTACACCTGTCCAGAGGGTGCTGCCATTTTGAATGTTTACAAGTGGCTTAGCCATTTTTTATATTTAAAGAGACAGTGTTCTCCCAGACTCCAGGAGCTTAAGAACAGGTTCTGCTTGCCAGTAACCCCAAAGACACTCCGGACATGCACGACTGAAAAGATGCAACATTCCTCTTGTGACTCTTATACCCCACACCTGCTTGGTGAAGAGGTGCGGCCATCCCTCACTCCCAGCCACCTTCTAGGCCCACAGGAACTCCATCCCAGTCTGTGTGCTTGGACGGAGCCCGGGTGCCCTGTCCTGTCATCCACGAATTTCATTTATTTATTTATTTATTTTTCTTTCTTTTTTCTGGTGTTTAGTTTGCTTGTATTTGTCTGTTTTAAAATAACTATTATTATTAACACTTTTGTCCTTTTTACTATTATTCTTTATTCTTCCCCTCTCAGGTCCTAGTTTTCAGCTTTTTTTCCTTTTCCCTGTTCCTGGTTGAAATTTTTTTTCTTTAATTTAATTTTTCCCCCCCTTTTTTTTTCTCATGGTTAACCCCATTCCTTGTTTTTCTTTTTGCATTTTCCCCATTTTTTTCTTTATTATTCTCCTTTCTACCTTTTTTCTCTTAGTGCCCTATCCCCAGATATTGCAGGTTTTCTTGGGTTTTTCTTCTTCTTCTTTTTCCCTGTTTTCTTTTTTTGGTTACTGTCTCTATGTGATTACATGGTGTATTTTTTGTCCATGTGCTTTTAGTTTTTTCTTTTCTTTTTTTTTTTTTTTGATGGTTATTCAATTGTAATTTTTGTCTAACTGAGTGGGAAACCGCAACAGTCCCCACAAGACACACTACAACCACACCTCCTGAAACTTCACTTACTGAGAAAGAGCCACCACCTCCTTCTCCACCAACGGGCCAATGATAAAAAACACCAAGAAAAGCCTGAATCACCCTTGGCTGCTCTTCACAAACAGTTAACAGAGATCTAAATACAACAATGCCACTATGCCTTGGAAACAACAGACCATCACAGTCCACACAAAGAAGCAAGATAAAGTGGTAGAAACAAGGGAGCAGGATACAGACCCAGAACACATCCCT
>NW_006921711.1:1745081-1755145 GCF_000298275.1 Orycteropus afer afer | reverse complement strand
TTGGGAGGAAGTAGGAGGGGAGCTGTTGCATTGTGGTAAATTGTAGTCAATGTCATGAGACAAAGTGTATGTGAACTGCTGTATGGAAAGTGAATTTGCTGTGTAAATTTTCACCCAAATTACAACTGAAGAAAAAAAAAATCAAGAAGGGAGTGCATAAGGGTTGTATCCTTTCACCATACTTATTCAGTCTATATGCTGAGCAAATATCTGAGAAGCTAGAGTGTATGAAGAAGAATGTGGCATCAGGATTGGAGGAAGGCTCATTAACAACCTGCGATACGGTGACAACACAACTTCACTTGCTGAAAGTGAGGATGACTTGAAGCACTTACTGATGAAGATTGAAGAATACAGTCTGCAGTATAGATTACATCTCAATATATAGAAATCAGAAATTCTCACAACTGGACCTATAAGCAGCATCACAATAAATGGAGACAGGACTGAAGCTGTCATGGACTTCACATTGCTTGGTTCTACAATCGATGTTAATGGAAGCAGCAGTCAGGACATCAGATGACATATAGCACTGGGCAAGTTGGCTGCAAGGGACCTCTTTCAAGTGCTGAGGAGCATCAAAAATGTCTCCTTGAAGACTAAGGTGTGCCTGACTCAAGCCATGATATTTTCAATTGTCTCATATGCATGTGAGAGTTGGACAATGATAAAGAACGAAGAAGAGTTGATGCTTTTGATACTTTGGTGCTGGCGAAGAATGCTGAAAGAACTACTAAATCTGTCCTGGATGAAGTGCAGCCAGAATGCTCCTTGGAAGTGGGAATGGCCAGACTTCATCTCACCTACTTTTGTCATATTGTCAGAAGAGACCATTCCCTGAATTAGGATGTCATGCTTGGTAAGGTGGAGGGTCGACAAAGGAGGGGAAGGTTCTCAACAAGATGTATTGACACAGTGGCTGTGGCAATGGGGTCAAGTATAGCAGGGATCGCAGAGCTGAGGTGGGATCAGGTGGTGTTTCATTCTGCTCTGCATAGGGTAGCTATGAGTCGGAGATGACTCCACGACACCTAACAACAAGAACAAGTGACATTTATTCCCAAGTATTGTATTTTTGTTATTATTTTTGTATTGTAAATGGTATCAATTTCCTATTTCCTTTTCAACAATCTCTATGCTAGTGTAGAGGAATCCAACTGATTTTTGAACCTTGATCTTATATGCCACCACAATGCTAAATCTCTCAATTAGTTCCAGTAATTTTTTGCTGAGTCTTGGGTTTTCTATGTACAGGATCATATCATCAGCAAACAGGGGTAGTTTGACTTCTTTCTTACCAATTTGGATGCCTTTGATTTTCCTTTCTTGCCTTATTGTCCTGTCTAGGATTTCCAATACAATGTTGAATAGAAGTGGTGATAGAGGGCATCCTTGTCTGGTTCCTGTTCACAGGGGAATGTTTTCAGTCTCTCTCCATTAAGAATAATGTTGGCTGTTGGTTTTGTATATATGCCCTTCATTATGTTGAGGAATTTCCCTTCTATTCTTATTTTTCTGAGACTTTTTATGAGGAATGGGTGTTGTATTTTATCTCTGCATCAATTGATATGATCATGTGGTTCTTCTCCTTTATTTTACTTATTTGTTGGATTACGTTGATTGTTCTTCTAATGTTGAACCATCCTTGCATAACTGGTATGAATCCCACTTGGTCATGAAGCATTATTTTTTCTGATATGTTGTTGGAGTCTATTGGCTAGGATTTCGTTGAAGATTTTTGCATCTATATTCATGAGGGATACTGATTTATAATTTTCCTTTTTAGTAGTTCTGCCTGGTTGTGGTATCAAGGTTATGCTTGCTTTATAAAATGAATTTGGGAGGATTCCATCCTTTTCTATGTTGTGGAATAGTTTGAGTAGGATTGGTGTCAGTTCTTCTCTGAACATTCGGTAGAATTTGCCAGTTAAACCATCTGGGCTGGGACTTTTTTTGTTGGTGGTAATTTTTTTTATGACCTATTCAATTTCTTCTTTTGAATGTGTCTGTTCAAATTTTCCACCTCAGTCTGTGTTTGTTTAGGTAAGTTATATGTTTCTAGAACTCTGTCCATTTCTTCTAGATTTTCAAATTAATTAAAGTACAGTTCTTCATAGTATCCTGATATTATCCTTTTTATTTTAGTTGGTTCTGTTGTGACACCACCCAATCCAGTTTTTATTCATGTTATTTGTATTCTCTCCCTCTTTTCCTTTGTTCAATTTGCCAGTGATTTTTCAATTTTATTAATTTTTTCAAAAAACCAACTTCTACACTTGCTTTTTTTCTATTGCCTTTCTATTTTCTGTTTCATTTATTTCTGCTCAAATCTTTATTATTTCTTTTCTCCTGGTGACTGTAGGCTTGTGTGTGTGTGTGTGTGTGTGTGTGTGTGATAATTAGTAGAGATGTTGGGTTAAGGTGTTAATTTTAGCTCTTTCTTCTTTTAAATCTATTGAGGCTTGCTTTGTGGTCTAACATATTGTCCATCCTGGAGAATGTTCCATGTGTGCTGGAAAAGAATGTATATTGTGCTGTTGTTGGGTTAAGCACTCCATAGATATCTATAAGGTCAAGTTGCTTGAGTTTATTCTTTGGTTCTTCTGTGTCTTTGTTGAGCTTCTTTCCAGTTGTTCTATCATTCATTGAAAGTGGTGTATTAAAGTTTCTTACTACATAAGAGGCTCTGGTTGTGTAGTGCCTAAGGCGTTTGACTCCTAACCAGAAAGCTGGTGGTTCAAACCTACCAGCCACTCTTCAAAAGGAAGACTGGGCAATCTACTTCTGTACAGATACCGCCTTGGAAACCTGAGGAGGCATCGCTATGGGTCAGATCTGACTTGATGGCAGTGAGTTTTTTTTTTTTTTTTTTTTGGTACTATGACTGTGGAGTCACCTATTTGTCTTTTCAATTCTGTTAAAGTTTGATTGATAGGTTTGGGGGCTCTTTCATTGGGTACATAGATATTTATTATGGTTATGTCCTCTTGTTCAAATGATCTTTTAATCATTGTATAATGTTCTTTGACTTTTATGGTGGTTTTTGTCTTAAAAACATTTTTATTAGAAATTAATATTGCCACTCCTGCTCTTTTTTTGATTGCCATTTGCTTTTGATGTATCTTTTCCCAACCTTTGATTTTTAGTCTATTTTTGTCTTTGTCTCTAAGGTATGTCTCTTGTAGAGAGCATATTGATGGATTATTTTTTCTTATCCAGTCTGCAATTCTCCATCTCTTGAGTGGTGTGTTTAATCCATTTATATTCATTGTCCTTGGTGACAAGTATGAATTTTTTGCTATCATTTCATTATGTGTTTTTTGTGGTGTTGCCCATTTCTTTGTTCCATATAATTTTCTGTGCTGAGCTCCTTTTGTTTATGAATCATTTTATCATTTCCTTCATTTCTTTTGTTTTAGTATTTGCTAAATATTTGTGCTTGTCCTCTTTTTTATTTTGATGTGAAGACATATTATTTTTCTTTGAGGTTACACTGTGATTTATGATTTTCTTCTCAAGTTTAGAACAGTCCATTCTATCTCACAATTGTCTTGACATCCTCACCATTTAGAAGTTCTGTAACTACACTATTTTTTCCCTCTTTTTGGTTTGTGGTTATTCTCATTTGCCAATTGATATCTCCAGTTCCCTGTTTACAATCTTGTAAGCTTATTTTACATTGGATACTTCTATAACTGGGTTGGTTTCTGGATATGTCATCATGTGTATTAATCATCAGTTGTTGTTTGCTATATTGTTGGTTCTCTGTCCCAAGGATTCCCTTTAGCTGCTCTTGTAAGGCTTGTCTGGTTTTAACAAATTCCCTTAATTTCTTCTTAGCTGGAAATGTCCTAATTTTACCATCATATTTGAGGGACAATTTTCCTGGGTATGTAATTCTTGGTTGGAATTTTTTTTTCCTTTCAGGGTTTTATATATACCATCCCATTTCTTTCTCACCTGTATGGTTTCTGCCAAGAAATCTGAGCTTAATCTTATTGGTTACCCTTTGTAGGTAACTTTTCATTTTTCCCATGCTGCTTTCAGGATTCTTTCTTTGTCTTTGGTTTTGGTGAGTTTGATGATGATGTGTGTTGGTGATTTTCTTTTGGGGTCTATACTGTTTGGGGTTTGTTGAACTTCTTGAATATATTTTCATCTTTCATCATCAGGGAAAATCTCTTCCATCAAGTCTTCAACAATTTTCTCTGTAGTTTTATTTGTCTCTTCCTGTTCTTGAATTCTGATTATATGTTATGTTATCCCTCTTGATGATATCACACATGAATCTTAGGCTTTCTTCATTTTGTTTTGATCTTTTCTCTGACTGATCCCTTGCCAAAGTAGTATTGAGGTATTTGTCTTCAATCTCACTAATTCTATCTTCCTTCCATTGATTGAAATCCACTCCTTTGCCCATTCAATTTTTTATCTGTTTCTGAAATTTTAGTATTAATCTTCTGGATTTCTATCAGTAGATTTTGTATCATTTTTAATTTTTTGTTTATTTTGTCATTTTGTTCTTGTATTGTCTTTCCAAATTATTTCAGTGTTTTCTCTGTGTTTTCTTTAATTTTCTCAGTGTTTTCCTTGATCTGCCTCTCAATCTGTTGAAGGTACCTAAATATAATTCTTCTGAATTCCTTATCAGGGAGTTTCAATGCTCCTTCTTTCTTAGAGATGTGTTCTGGGTCTATATCCTCATCACTTGTTTCTACTACTTTATCTTGCTTCTTTGTAGGCACTGTGATGGTCTGATGTCTCTGAGACATTGTGACATCATTGACTTGATATTTAATTGGTCATTGGATGTTGGTGTGATTCACCCGAGATTTTTTTTTTCTTTGTTTTGTTGTGATATATCTGAGCAACCAGGCTACTGTGCTCCTCTATTTGCTAGTTGGCAGCACTTAGGCCCTCACCACCTGTCTCCTGGTGGATGTGATGGAGAATGAGAGTGGATGCACAGATCTCTGTTAGCTGTTCATGAAGAGCAGTTAAAAGTGAGTCAGGTTCATATTGGCTGTCATCTATTGTTGGCCAGTTGGTGCAGAAGCAAGTGGTGGCCCTCACTCGGTATGTGGGACTGCAGGAGGTGTAAGTATGGTTGAGTTGTATGGGCATAGTTGCTATCTTCCACTCAGTTAGACAAAAACAATAATCAAAAAAGTAAAAACAGAGGACAAAAAACACAAGCCACATAAACACACAGGAACAATCACCAAAAACAAAATTATAATAATAACAAGGAAAGACAATAAATGAGATGAAATATTTAAAGAAATATTTTTAAAGATGAAAGAAATATAAATAGAATAAGAGGAAAAAACCATTATCAAGGGAGAGAGGAATAAGAAAAAGGAGCAAGAGTAAAAGAATAATAAAGAAAAAAGTAAGAAAACTACAAAAATAAAAACAAGGGATGGGAAGACACAAATGTAAGAAAAAGCATGGTAACCAGGAAAAAGGAAGAGGTGGGGAGAAAAAAAAAAAAAAAGAAACCAGGAAGGGAAAAAGAAAGAATAAATATAAAAAGGAAGAAAAATAATATAATTTAAAAATAAGCAAACAAACAAACAAATCTGGGGATGGTGTAGGGCAGGATACCCAGGCTCCATCAGAGCATACAGAGTGGGATGGAATTCCTGCCAGTCCAGAAGGCGGGTGGAGGTGGGGGATGGCCACACCTCCATTCACCAAGAGGGTGTGGGGTTTAAGAGTAACAAGGGTAATATGGCACCTTTCTAGTTATCACCCTCCAGTGTGGTTGCCTGTGCTGTTCTTGGCAAGCAGAGCCTATTCTTGGGTCATTGGGATAGGAAGGCTGCCACTTTAAATATCTAAAATGGCTATAAGTCTTGCAAATATTCAAAATGGCTGTGCCCTCAAGACAGCCAAAAGTCCACAGCTCAGTTTGTCTCCTTATTTGCTGTTTTCCTTTCTAGTCATCAGCCACCAGTGTAGTTGTCCATGCAGCCCTTGGAGAGCAGGGCTAATTTGCAGGTTACTGCCCAGGTCCTAACACCATTTGTAAATATCAAACTGGCTGTGCTGTCAGGATAGCCGACAGTCCACAGCTCTGTTTGTCTCCTTATTCACAGTTTTCTGGTAGTTTTTTTTTTTTTTTTAATGCATATATCCCAATAGAGAAACTAATATTTGTCAACATATAATGACTCAGTTATCATGCTCTCAACAACTCTACTCATCCAGAGCCCTCAGTGTTTCTAAGATTTCAGTAGGAAAAAATAAAATAAAATCACTGGAGTGAAAATCAGCATCTGTGGATTTTAAAGCACCCTATGTTATTCACTTGGTTGAGTAGTTAGTTGATGGACATATACATACCAAGATTACCACACTTCTCTATGCTCAGCTATTTCAGCTCTGTATAATGACAAAAAAAAAAAAAAAAAAAAAAGATTCCTATTGTCTCAGGGTTATTGTAAACATCAGAAATGCACATGTATATGATTTCCTTAAACAATGAGGACATATACCTTTCTCAAAAATAATTTACTGAGTGGTCATTATAGTCCTGGAAGTGTATTAAATCATATGTACAATACTTCATCTTAATTCTCACTATATTGTTGTTGTTGTTGTTAGGTGCCATCAAATTGGTTCTGATTCATAGTGACCCTAAGTATTACAGAAAGAAAAACTGCCTCCTCCTGAAACATCCTTACAATTGTTGCTTTGTTTGAAGCCATTGCTGCAGCTACTGTGCCAGATGATCTTGTTGAGGGTCTTCCTCTTTTGCACTGACCATCTACTTTACCAAGCATGCTGTCCTTTTTGGACTGGTCCCTTTTGATAATGTGTCCAAAGTACGTGAGATGAAGTCTCACCATTCTTAAATCCAAGGAGCACTCTGATTGCACTTCTTCCAAAAAAGATTTGTTCATTCTTCTGGGAGTCTATGGTGTATTCAATTTTCTTTGCCAAAACCGTTAACTGAAAGGCATCAATTCTTCTGTCTTTCTTGTTCACTGTCAGCTTTTCATATACATATGACATGATTGAAATACTTGGACCAGGTGCACCTTAGTCCTCAGAATGACATCTTTGCTTTTGAACACTTTAAAGAGGTCTTTTGCAGCAGATTTGCCCAATGCAGTACATAGTTTCATTTCCTGACAGCTGCTTCCATAGGTGTTGATTATGGATCCAAGTAAAATGAAATCCCTGACAACTTCAATTTTTCTTCTGTTATCATGATGTTGCTTATTGGTCCAGTTGTGAGGATTTTACTTTTATGCTTAGGTATAATCCCTACTGAAGGCTGTGATCTGTGATATTCATTAGTAAGTGCTTAAGTCATATTCACTTTCAGCAAGCAATATAGCAAATAGCAGTTGTTAATGAGTCTTCCTCCAATCTTGATGCCACATTCTTCTTCATCTAGTCCAGCTTTTTGGATTTTTTGCTCACCATACAGACTGAATAAGTATGATGAAACCATACATCTCTGATGCACATCTTTCCTGATTTTAAACCACACAGTATCGCCTTGTTCTGTTCAAACGACTGCCTCTTAGTCTACGTACAGGTTCCTCATGAGCACAATTATGTGCTCTGGAATTCCCATTATTTGCAATATTATCCACAATTTGTTAAGATCCACACAGTCAAATGCTTTTGCATAGTCTATAAAACACAGGTAAACATCTTTCTGGTGTTTTTTGCTTTCAACCAAGATCCATCTGACATCAGTGGTGATATCCCTCATTCCACATGCTTTTCTGAATCTGGCTTAAATTCCTGGCCGTTCCCTGTTCATATACTGCTGCAACCATTTTTAAATTATCTTCAGCAAAACTTTACTTGTGTGTGATATTAATGATATTGTTCGATGATTTCCACATTCTGTTGGATCACTTTTTGGAATGGGCACAGATATGGATCTCTTCCAGTCAGTTGATCAGGTAGTTGTCTTCCAAATTTCTTGGTATAGATGACTGAGCACTTCCAGTATTACATCTGTTAGTTGAAATATTTCAATCCTCACTATGAAGTGAACAGTATTACACCTATTTACACTCAGGAAAACTGTTGTTGTTTTTAGGTACCATCAAGATGGTTCCAACTCATAGCAACCCTATATGCAATGGAATGAAACTCTGCCTGGTCCTGTGCCATCCTCACAATGCTTGCCATGCTTGAGCTCATCATCCCAGCCACTGTGTCAATCCAGCTTGTTGAGGGTCTTCCCATTTTTTGCTGACCCTCTACTTTGTTATTGTTGTTAGGTGCCGTCGAGTCATCTCTGACTCATGGCGACCCTATGCACAGCAGAATGAAACAGAACCTGGTCCTGTGCCAACTCCATGATCCCTGCTATACTTGAGCCCATTGCCACAGCCACTGTGTCAATCCATCTCATAAGGGCTTTCCCCTCTGTCGTCGACCTTCCACCTTACCAAGCATGACATCCTTCTCCAGGGAATGGTCCCTTCTGATAACATGACCAAAGTAGGTGAGATGAAGTCTGGCCATTCTTGCTTCCAAGGAACATTCTGGCTGCACTTCCTCCAGGATAGATTTGTTAGTTCTTTTAGCAGTCCATGGTACTTTCAGCATTCTTTGCTAGCACCACAACTCAAAAGTATCAATTCTTTTCAGTCTTCTTTATTCATTGCCCAGATCTCACATGCATATAAAGCAATTGAAAATATCATGGCTTGTGTCAGGCACACCCTAGTCCTCAAGGGGACATCTTTGTTCTTCAGCACTTGAAAGAGGTCTTTTGAAGCCGACTTGCCCAGTGCTATACATCGCCTGATGTCATGACTGCTGCTTCCATTGACATCGACTGTAGAAACAAGTAATGTGAAGTCTTTGACAATTTCAATCTTTTCTCCATTTATCATGATGCTGCTTATAGGTCCAGTTGTGAGGATTTTTGTTTTCTTTATAGTGAGGTGTAATCCATACTGTAGACTGTATTCTTCAATCTTCATCAGTAACTGCTTCAAGTCATCCTCACTTTCAGCAAGCAAAGTTGTGTCGTCAGCATATCGCAGGTTGTTAATGATTCTCCCTCCAATCTTGATGCTACATTCTTTTACATATAGTCCAGCTTCTCAGATTATTTGCTTAGCATATAGACTGAATAAGTATGGTGAAAAGATACAACCCTGACACGCTCACTTCTTGATATTAAACAATGCATTGTCCCCTTGTTCTGTTCAAATGTCAGCCTCCTGGTCTATGCACAGGTTCCTCATGAATACAATGAAGTGTTCTGGAATTCCCATTCTTCTCAATGTTATCCACAATTTGTTGTGATTCACACAATCAAATGCTTTTGCACAATCAATAAAACACAAATAAACGTATTTCTGGTATTCTCTGCTTTTAGCCAAGATCCATCTGACATCCACAATGATATCCCTTATTCCATGTCCTCTTCTGAATCTGGCTTGCACCTCTGGAAACTCTCTGTCAATATACTGCTGCAACCATTTTTGAATTATCTTCAGTAAGATTTTACCTGCATGTGATATTAATGATATTGTTCGATAATTTCCACATTCTGTGGGATCACCTTTCTTTGGAATGGGTACAAATATGAATCTCTTCCAGTCAGTTAACCAGGTAGCTGTCTTCCAAATCTCTTGGCATAACCGAGTGAGTGCCTCCAGGGGGGCATCTGTTTGTTGAAACATCACAATGGGTATTCTGTCAATCCCTGGAGCCTTGTTCTTCACCAATTCCTTCAGTGCAGCTTTGACTTCTTTCTTCTGTATCATTGGTTCTTGATCATATGCCACCTCCTGAAATGGATGAAGATGGACCAGTTCTTTTTGGCATGGTAACTCTGTGTATTCCTTCCATCTTCTTTTGATGCTTCCTAGATCATTCAATATTTTGCCCATAGAATCTTTCAATATTGCAACTCGAGGTTTATATATTTTCCTCAGTTCTTTCAGCTTGAGAAATGCTGAGTGTGTTCTTCCCTTTTGGTTTTCTAACTCCAAGTCTTTGCACATTTCGTTATAGTAATTGGCTTTGTCTGCTCAAGCTGCTCTTTGAAATCTTCTGTTCAGCTCTTTTATCTT
>NW_006921711.1:1720106-1744828 GCF_000298275.1 Orycteropus afer afer | reverse complement strand
ATATATTCAAGATCATAGTTTGGCTCTCCTGGACTTGTTTTAATTGTCTTCAACTTCAAGTTGAACTTGCATATGAGCAGTTGATGGTCTGTTTCACAATCAGCTCCTGGCCTGGTTTTGGCTGAAGATATTGAGCTTTCCCATCACCTCTTGTCACAGATGTAGTCAATCTGATTCCTGTGTATTCCATCTGGCAAAGTACACGTGTATAGCAGCCATTTTTGTTGTTGAAAAATGGTATTTGCAATGAATAAGTCATTGGTCTTGCAAAATTCTATCATGTGATCTCTAGCATTATTTCTTTACCAAGCATAATATCCTTCTCCAGGGACTGGTCCATTTTTACAACATGAACACAGTACAAGAGGTGAAGTCTAGCCATTCTCACTTCTAAGGAGCATTCCAGCTGTATTTCCTGTAAGACAGATGTTTTCATTTTTCTAGCAATCCATGGTACTGTCAGCATTCTTTGTCAATACCACAACTCAAATGTATCCATTCTCTTGCAGTCTTCTGTATTCATTGTCTAGCTCTCACATGCATATGAGACCATTGAAAATACTATGGTTTGGGTCAGGCACACTTTAGTCTTCAAAGTAACATCTTTGCTCTTTAACATTTTAGAGAGGTCATTTGCAGCTTATCGTTTGATTTCTAGACTGCTGCTTTCATGGGAGTTGATTGTGGAACCAAGTAAAATGAAATCCTTGACAACTTCAATCTTTTCTCCATTTATCCATTTGTGGGGATTTTTGTTTTCTTTATGCTGAGGTGCAATCCATGCTGATAGCTGTAGTCTCTGATCTTCATCATTAAATTCTTCAAGTATTCTTCATCTTCAGCAAGCAAGATTGTGTCATCTGCATATAGCTGGTTGTTAATAGGTCTTCCTCCAATCCTGATTGCACGTTCTTCTTCATATAATCCAGCTCTTCAGATTATTTGCTCAGCATATAGACTGAATAAGTATGGTGAAAGGATACAACCCTTATGCACACCTTTCCTGATTTTAAGCCATGCAGTATCTCCTTGTTCTGTTGAAATAACTTCCTGTTGGTCTATGTGCAGGTTCCTCATGAAGACAATTAAGTGTTCTGGAATTCCCATTCTTCACAATGTTTTCCATAATTTGTTATGATCCACACAGTTTAATGCCTTTGCATAGTCAATAAAACACAGGTAAACACCTTTCTGGTATTCTTTGCTTTCAGCCAAGTCCATCTGACATCAGCAATGATATCCTTCATTCCACATCCTCTTCTGAAGCTGACTTGAATTTCTGAAAGTTCCCTGTGGATGTATGGCTATAACAATATCATTGAATTATCTTCAGCAAAATATTAATGACATGATTTGATAATTTCCATATTCTTTTGAATCATCTTTCTTTGGGATGGGCACAAATATGGATTTATTCTAGTCAGTTGGCCAGGTGGCTGTCTTCCAAATTTCTTGAGCTCCTCCACTCTTAATTGGTATTCCATCAGTTCCTGAAGTCTTGTTTTTTGCCAATGCCTTAGTGCAGGTTGGACTTCTTCTTTCAATACCATTGGTCCTTGATCATAACCTACCTCCTAAAATGGCTTAACATTGACCAATTCTTTTTGGTACAGTACTCTGTGTAGCCCATCCATCTTCTTTTGATGTTTCCTGCATTGTTCAATATTTTGCCCATAGAATCTTTCAATATTGCAACTTCAGGCTTGAATTTTTTTTCTTCAGTTCTTTGAGCTTGAGAAATATTGAGTGTATTCTTCCCCTTTGGTTTTCTAACTCCAGATCTTTGCACATTTCATTATAATTCTTTATTTTGTATTCTTGTGCCACCCTTTTAAATGTTCTGATCAGCTTTTTTACTTCACCTTTTCTTCCATTCACTTTAGCTACTCTTTGTTCAAGAGCAAGCTCAGAATCTTGTCTGACATCCATTTTGACCTTTTCTTCCTTCCCTATCATTATAATGACCTTTTGCTTTCTTCATGTATGATGTCATCCCACAACTCATCTGGTCTTCAGTCATTAGTATTCAATGAGTCTAAATCTATTTTTCAGATGGTGTTTTGGTCACCTCGTGCCACTCTGACAGGAATATACCACAAATGGGATGCTTGAACAAACAGGAGTTTTTTCTCTTACAGTTTGGAGGCTTTAAGTCCGAGTTCAAAATACCAGGCTCTAGGGCCTTGGTGAAAACCCCTCAACCTTGGGCTTCAGCTCTGCCTCCTGCTCCCAGTCCACTGAAGCTAGAGGCTTTTCTTCACTCAGACAGCTGCTGGCTACTGAGGCTGAGAAGCCCAAGATTGACAAGTAAAAAGGCACAGTCCCAATGTTACTAAACCACATAGCAAGCCATTCATTTAAGTCTATTGAAAGTCCCAAGGTCAGCAGAGCATGGCCGGCTACTGAGCAACAACATGGCTACATGCAGGGTTCAAGGATGCCATAAGCTAGAGACCATTCCCAAGGCTTCTTCTTATATACAGGAAGCAGACCACATCCCTAAGGCAGCTACTCAGCTGCTTACAGTAGATTCTACCATGGAGTTGATTACCAGTCTCATCATGGGGAATACTACATCCATCTGCCCAACCACTCAACCAGGCCCAGCCAAGTTGACACACAAACTTAACTACCACAGATGGTCTCTAACTTCAGATGGGATATACTCATGGTCATATTTTGGCTCTTGTGGACTTGTTTTAATTTTCTTCAGCTTTAACTTAAACTGTCATATAAGCAATTGATAGTCTGTTCCACAGTTAACCCCTGGCCTTGTTTTGTCTGATATTGAGCTTTCCTGTCATCTTTTTCCGTAGAGGTAGTCAATTTTATTCCTGTATATTTCATCCGCTGAGGTCCACATGTTTAGTCACCGTTTACATTGTTGAGAAAAAAAATATTTGGAATGAAAAAGTCACTGGTCTTGCAAAATTCTATCAGGCAATCTCCAGCATCATTTCTATCACCAAAGCCATATTTTCCAACTCATGCTTCTTTATTTTCAACCTTCACATTCCAATCACTGGTAATTATCAATACATCTTGATTGAATGTTTGATCAATTTCAGACTGCAGAAGTTGATTTTTTTTTAAAAATCTTCAATTTCTTCTTCTGTGGTTTTAGTGGTCGGCGTGTAAATTTGAATAATAGTAGTATTAACTGGCATTCCTTGTAGGCATGTGGATATTATGCTATCACTAATAGCATTGCACTTTGGGATAGATCTTGAAATGTTCTTTTTGAACATTCTCATTTTTTTCTCTACCCCCACCCCCAGGGGCCAGTTCTTTCAGAAGTGGACATGGCTACATCCTTCTTCCTAGTCTCAGTCCAGCAGCTTCACTGAAACCTGTCCAGCCTGGGTGGCATAGCTTCCAGCATCATTACAACTTGCAAGCCACCACAGTATGACAAACTTACAGATGAGTGGTGGTCAGGGAGACTAAGTACTGCTAATTTCTCCTAATGTGTCACAGCTAATAAATAAATGATAGTGCCAAGAATATGTTTTGGCTCTGACTGACTCCAAAGCTTCTACCTACAAGAGCTCTGGTAGCATAATGCCTAAGACACTTGACTACTAACCAGAAGGCTGGTGGTTCAAACCCACCAGCCACTCCTCAGAAGGAAGGTTGGGCAATCTACTTCTGTAGTGATACTGCCTCAGAACCCAAGGAGGGGTCACTATGAGTTGAGTCTGACTCAATGGCACATAATAACAACAACCACCACCACTGCACTTTAAAATATAATAATATTAACACACATTTTAAGCTCAAAATTAGTATTGGTCATATATAATCTATCTTTCAACAACAACAACAACAACAAAAAAAAAAACAACCAAACTCACTGCCATCAAGTTGGTTCCAACTTATAGCAACCCTTCCTTAGGACTCCAAGGTAGTATCTTTACAGAAGTAGATTGCCCAGTCTTCCTTCCAAGGAGTGGCTGGTTGGTGGGTTTGAACCACCAGCCTTCTGGTTAGCAGTCAAATGCCTTAGGGACTATGCCACCAGAGCTCCTATCTTTTGACAAGGTTCTACAAATATCTTTTTGATATCATAGAAGCCCTTAACTTGGACAGCAGCCACCAGTTAAATGAATGAAGATGATGCAGTGGGTAGAAAACAGAATGATCAATACAAGGCTCAGTCTTTTAATTAGATGATTATTTATAGACACTGGGTAGTCAATTAACTTCCCCTGTGACCCATTTATATTTTCTATGATTATTACTATGATTAGCTTATGTTTGAGGCCACCAACTGGAGAAAGTCCAGCCACCTGTATTAATTGATCTCTGCCTCCTGGTGTTGCTGGATGACAAACTGACATGCACAGCAAGCAGCCTCAAGAACTGAAGTAGGGCAAGGCCTGTCAGAGTGGGAAAATCTATATTAATGATATGCTATAAAACATTTTTGTTAGTTACATATATTCCTTTACTTTCATTTCCCAAGAATAGCTCAGCTGTCAAAGCATTTCCAAGATTTCCATAGATTCGGCAAATACTGTGCAATCGAATTATTGCTCTGAGAGGAGTTACAATTAAAACACATTAATCACTGTAACAAAAGATCCTTATTGAGGCTGACAAAGATGGTGAAATCTGATGAATAATTAGTCTGGTTAATCTTTTTAAAGTGAATTAAACTGTTAGCAAGTTAAATCACCGTGATTTTCAAAGTAAGCCTCTAGGGTAAGCAGAAATTGGGGACATTACTATCATCATTTTAAGATATTTTCTTCCTCTCTCTCTCTTTGGTATTGCACTGGGGGCCCTGTGGTTAGGACGGGGGGCACCCTGAGAGCCAGCTGAGGTGAACATAGTGGTCACACTGGGGAGGCAAGTTCTTCACTTTTTTTTCCCAATGATTTCTTAATACATCTTTGAGAGATAATATTGTGGCTGGAAGAGGAATCATGAATAACCCTTAAATCTAACCCAGAATCAGTATGGCACTTGTTTACCAGCCATTCTCAATGACTTCAACTGGGTCCATCATGCTGTTCTGATGTCTTCTCTATTGTAAGTCAAATAACCATGACAATGAGGCCTTTTAATTCTTTATTCTTACCTTTCTCTCCAGTCAGTTAGCTTATTCTTCCAGACACCACCTCTCCTCTTTGCATTTCAACTTACTGTGGAAAATTTGCTATGCTTGGAAATAAACAGAGATGGGCAAACATGAACTGATAAAACATGGGAAATGGTTTATTTGAGTTTTAAGGTCTTAACTCTAGCTGAGACTCTACACCTGTTAGGCATTTGATGGACACTGAGCTGGAGATTCTTCTTCAGGTGGTTGATTTATGTCAGCTTTTTGTAAGTGGACCTGGAAGATGATTCTCAGATATCAACTCTCTGTGAGGATTGCCTAGAATGAAGAACACTAACCCACCCAAAGTCACACATCCTTCCAGGAATAACAGGCATCCAATTACTGATCAACTTGGGACAACTCTGAAGGACCATCTGGGTGCCAGAGTCCCTTGTGGGTCCAGCTGAGACCTTATTTGGAATGATATCACAGCTCAACTTTTCTCTCTACCATATCCCAATGTCTTCTCCTCCTATCCATTGGTATTGATCACAAGAGCCCTTTCTAATAATAGATATCCTGAATGTTAATCTTCATCCAGAATCTACTTCCTAGGGGTCCCAACCTGTGACAGGAGAGGTCTCACTTCTGATGTGAAGGTCTGTGGATGCCATGAAAACAGGAAAGTAAATCAATCAGCAAGTCTCCCAACTTAACTGGTGGAGAAACTCTCTACTGCTGCTTCTGTCTGCAGGGAGCTCCCATACCAAATATGTTCCTGCCAGCAGATGCATAGGAGATATCAAGAATCATAAAAAAAAGACCTGCTGCCACAGGCAAAAGGCTTATGGCCTTTAAAAGTTTTCTTTGTATTATTCATATCTTCTAACCCTGGCACATTCAAAGTCCAATGGACCTTAAGCAAGTTAGGCTAACTACTTAACTTTTCTGAGGTTCCATTTCCCACCCTGTAAAATGGGAAAGTACAATTAGCCTCATACAGTTGTTGTGTGTTAAGTGAAATAATACTGGTCAGTTGCCTAATCCCAAACCCAGGCTTTAGTAGGCACTTAAACACACACACACACAGTTGCCACTAACTCATGGCGACACCTTGTGTGTCAGAGAACTGTGTTCCATATGTTTTTTTTTTTTTCTTTTTAATAATTTTTATTGTGATTTGGGTGAAAGGTTACAGAGCAAATTGTTTTTCAATTCAGCATTTCATACACATTTTGTTTCATTACACTGATTCCAGTTCCCACAATGTAACACCACTCTTCCTACTTTCTTCCTGTGTTTACCATTTCCATTCCTCCTTCTTTCCTATTCCTTCCTGCCTTCTGAGCTTTATCCATTGGCAAATGCTGCTCTTTTGATCTCGGATGGTTGATTGTTCTAAGGGGTGCATACTTTCCTGATACTATTGTTTACCTTACAGGCCTGTCTATTTGGCTGAAAGTTGAGCCACATGGGTGAGTTTAGCTACAGTCTTGAAGGGTATCTAAAGGCCACAGTATCAGAGCTTCACCAATCTCCATCAGAACAGTAAGGCTGGTCTTTCTCATGATTTTGAATTTTGTTTCACATTTTTTTCCTACTCTATCCAGAATCTCTTATCATAATCCTTTTCAGAGGGGTCTTCCATAGGGTTGTAATGGGTGATTTATTGGAAATGGATTGCCAGGCCTTTCACTTAAACCAAAACCAAACCAAACTCACTGCCATTGAGTCGATTCTGACTCAAAGCATTCCATTGGGTTTCCAAGGCTGTAAATCTTTACAGAAGCAGACTGCTTCATCTTTCTTTTGTGCAGTATCTGGTGAGTTTGAACCAGTGATCTTTTGGTTAGCAGCCAAATGCCTTAATCATTACACAACCAGAGCTCCTTAGGCCTTTCACTTGTAGTTGTTCTTGTTATGTGCCATTGAGTCAGACTTGACTCATAGCGACCCCTCCTTGGGTTTCCGAGACAGTATCACTATGAAAGGAAATTGCCTAACCTTCCTTCTGGGGAGTGGCTGGTGGGTTTAAACTGCCAGCCTTCTGGTTAGCAGTCAAATAAGTACCTTAGGCACTCTGCTACCAGAGCTCTCCATAATTAATAGGTGTAAATTTTTCCCCTTTTTCAAAAAAATAAATTTATAAAATTAAAAATAGTATTTTCTCTTTTTTTGTTATTTATAATGTTTATTTTTGTTATTATTTTTTCTTATGTTGTAATATCAATCGTATTTTATCTATTTACATTTTATTATATATATGATATTCAATAAAAGAAATTTTTCATGTTTTTTTTTTCTTTTCTTTGTTTCATTTCATGATTATTACCAAATAATTTTGTTAATAGAGAAGAAGGTACTTCAAAATTATCTGCTCTAGGTATTCAATCCACTAGGTCCACTGCTGCAGACCAGGTTCTCTCAATATCAGAACCTCAGCCTGGATTGCTCTTCCCCTTTTGCCAGGTAACCTCTACCCATCCTCAGGCCTTAGCTAAAATGGCCCTTCTTCTGGGGAACAAAGGAGCTTTGGGGGTATAATGTTTAAGGCATTTGGCTGCTAACCAAAAGTTCAGTGGTTCAAACCCACTAGCTACTTCACAGAAGAGAAATGAGGCAGTCTGCTTCTGTAAAGATTTACAGTCTTGGAAATCCAGTGGGGGTAACTATGAGTTGGAATCAACTTGGTGGCAGTGAGTTTGATTTGTTTCTGGAAACCATCTTTAAATTTTCCTCAGTCAGAGTTCCTATCATGTCTCCCTCTGAACCCTGTACTTCCTTTTTCACATTGTCAGTGCTTATTTAATTTCTTGTAACTACAGCTAGCTTATGAACAACACAAGGATAGAGCCTACATCTCTATTTCTTGCTCAATAAGTGTTTGTTGAGTGTATTCATGAATGAGCCCTTTCCTTTGACACTAGAGGAAACAGAGCAAATAAGTAATTGGCCTGAGCTGCACAGCAAGACTTAAGGTGGCATTCCCAAAGCAGGAGGCTTCTAGGTAGAAATTTTTCTAGAAGGAATTCCCACAACAAGCTTGCAAGAATCAAAAGAACAAATGTTAATTTCATCTTCCCTCTATTCTTCCAGTCCCTGCCTCTCCTCACCCTCTAATACCATAGAGGTAACCCAGGAAAATTCAGTGTAAAGAGTCTTAAAACCCACAGGAGATGTCTAAAAACAAATTGAACATCAAAAGGGAATAGGAGTTGGGTGGAGGGAGGTGGGAGGAGAAGACCAAATGTGGGAAACATGAGAAGCACTTTCCCCCTTAGTCTGAACCCCACCCTGCCAGGCATACAATCCTCAGCAATGGAAGGAGTGAAAGGAAAATAAACTTGGGCCTTCAATGGCAAAAGACAAACCCAGAGGGAAGAAAATAAGAGACTGACTCATGGGAAGGGGATCAGAGAGCCTCTAGCTTTCCTAAGGATCCATTGCTAGGTCAACAGGTAACAAAAGAGAAGACATCAGGCATCCTGTCCAGAAAATGGCTGTAAGTCCTTTGTCTTCAGCACTATTACATGAGGACTCAGGGTGAAAAACCCTCAGAAAGGACTCACATTCCTGGGGGGACTCGGGTCACTTGTGTCCAAGGATGGAACTCAATCCACACGATGACTCATAGGTACCCTGAGAAGTGCCACATCCCTGATCATTCATGTTGCCACAGGAAGGTAAAACCATATGATATGGATATCCAGTGTTGCTATGAATGTCCACTGTGGATAATTAAGTCTGCTTTTTCAGCAGAGAAACACCGCATTCCATGTACAGAATTGCTGTACTGAAATACTAAGAATATAATCAATGCCATTAATCAGTACATGTAGAAACTGTTGAATTGGTGTATGTTTTGCTGTGTATATTCGCAACAAAAATAACAACAAAATAAATAAAATTTAGAAGAGGAAAAAAAAAAGACCTATGGAGTACAATTCTACTCTGAAACACATGGGGGTCACCATTAGTTGTAATTGACTTGACAGCAGCTGGTTGCTACTCAAAGTCCTAACTGCTGCTCTCATAGAGCTTACTGTCTAGTGGGAGGAAAGATAATGCACAAATGTATGTTTTGAGGCAGAAAAAGATTCCTACATTACAGCAGGACTGAGAACTTGCATGTCAGGCTGAAGCTTGATACAAATCAAACAACTGAGCAACAAACTCTTCTGGAGAGGAGCTTGTAATGAAACACTGATGGGATATAATTATGATCTGGATTTTGATCACTACATTCTATTGAAGACACCCTCCAGTATACAGTAGTTATATAAAATACTTATACACTGTTGTCAAATGGCACATTAAAAAAGCATTGTTGTTGTTGTTGTTATTTGCCGTCCAGTCGGACCTGACTCATAGTGATCCCTCCTTGGGTTACCGGGGCAGTGTCACTACGGAAGTAGATTGCCCAACCTTCCTTTCAAGGAGTGGCTGGTGGATTTGAACCGACAGTCTTCTGATTAGCAGTCAAGTGCCTTAGGCACTATGCTACCAGAGCTCCCAAAAAAGCATTAGGATAAAGCTAATGTTTTAAGAGTCTCGAAAAACAAGGTGATGATTAAATGAGGAAGCCAACGCAGCATTCTCTTTGCTACAAAGGAATTCAAGAGAGGCTGGGTTGGGGAGTGAGAGTGGTCATTGGTGGCAATCCACTCAAATCCTGTCATTTTTTCTTGGCTACCAAGATGTTCTCAGCCCTCACAGTCCATGCTGAGAGTCTAACTGAAGGGCTGGTATAGATGTAGCCTAATCCATGGAATTTTTCCAAATAATGAAACTCAACAATTATTTATGAACTACCATGAGGTATATACAACATAAGTCATAACTGCTGCTCTCATGGAGCTTACAATCTAGTGGGAGGAAGGATAAAGCACAAAGAACTAATGTGCAAAGTTTTGTATTGTAGATGCTATTAGTCCTTGAAAACAAACCAGCTGTTGTCAAGTCAATCACAACCAGTGGTGACCCCCATGTGTTTCAGAGTAGAACTGTACTCCATAGGGTTTTTTTTTCTTTCTTCTAAATTTTATTTATTTTGTTGTTATTGTTGCTGAGAATACACATAGCAAAACATACACTGATTGAGCAGTTTTTACATGTACTAATTAGTGACAATGATTATATTCTTAGAGGTGCGCAACCATTCTCACCCTCCTTTTCTGAGTTGTTCCTACATCCTTAACATAAATTCACTGCCCCCCCCCAAGGTTCTTAGCTAATCTTGCCAGTTGCTGTTGTCACTTTGATTCCATATAGAAAGTTTTTAAAAGAGCACAGTGCTCAAGGCAGATCTTTTTCACTAGCTAAGCTAAACTATTGTTTGGTTTGGAGACCCGGTGGTAAAGTAGTTAAAGCCCTCAGCTGCTAACCAAAAGGTCAGCAGGCTGAACCCACCAGCCACTCCTTGGGAAAAAGATACGACATTCTGCTTCCATAAAGATTTACTCTGGCTGTTCTACTCTGTCCTAAAGGGTTGCTATGAGTTGGAATTGACTTGGCAGCAGTGGGTTTGGGGTATTGCTCAGTTTTAAGATGATTTCAGCAGATAATTTTGGTTTCAGGTTTAAAGATTATCCTGGGCAGTAGTTTTAGGGGTTCATCCACTCTGCATGGCTCCATAAAGTCCAGAGTCAATGAGAATTTTAAATTCTCGTCTGCATTTCCCCCCTTTTGATCAGGATTCTTCAATGGAATCTTTGATCAAGATGTTCAATAATGGTAGCCAGGCACTATCCAGTTCTCTGATCCTGTGGCAAAGGAGGTAGCTGTTCATGGAAGCAATTAGTCACACACTCTATATCCTCCTCCTATTTACGACTCTTCTTTTTTCCTCTGTTGTTGCAGGTGATTAGAGATCAATTGTTGTGCCTTGGATGGCTGTCTGCAAGCTTTTAAAACTCCAAGCACTATGCAATGAAATAAGAGGTAGTACAGAAGCCCTAAACATATTACTTGGACAGTTAACTTGAATGTCTCATGAATCCATGACCCTAAACCTTCAAACCAAGGAACCAAATACCATGAGATGTTTTATTATGCACAAGCAACCTCAGCAGCTACTTGAGCTCCCAACCTTAATCGATGCAATTTCTCCATAACCATTAACCCCCTTTTCCCCTCTCTTCACACCCCTAGTAACCACTAATAAACTTTGGTTGCTATATATTTGCCTTTTCCTGTCTTTTTATATAACAGAGGTGTTTTGGTTACCTAGTGCCGCTCTAACAGAAATACAACAAATAGGATGGCTTGAACAAACAGGAGTTTATTCTCTTACAGTTTGGAGGCTTTAAGTCTGAGTTCAAAGTGCCAGGATCTAGGGGCTGGGTGAAAGCCCCTTAAACTTGGGCTTCAGCTCTGCCTCCTGCTCCTGGCCCACTGAAGCTAGAGGCTTTTCTCCACTCAGACAACTGCTGGCTGCTGACAAGCCCAAGGTTGACAAGTAAAAAGGCACAGTCCCGATGTTACCAAACCACATGGCAGGCCATTAATTCAAGTCCACTGAAAGTTGCAAGGCTGGCAGAGAATGGCAGGCTGCTGAACAATGACATGGCTACATGCAGGGTCCAAGCATGCCATAAGCTAGAGACTGTTGCCCAAGTCTTCTGCTTATACACAAGAAGCAGACCACATCCAAGACTTCATTTCTCCTACTGGCTTAGTAGTATTCCATTGTATGGATGTACCACATTTTGTTTATCCATTCATCTGTTGATGGGCATTTAGAGTAGTGCTACAATGATTATTGGTGTACAAGCCTTGTTTTGAGTCTCTGCTTTCAAGTCTTTGGGGTATACACCTAGGAATAGAATTGCTGGCTCATACAGTAGTTCTATTTGTAGTTTTTCGGTCCATAGGGTTTTTAGTGGCTGTGGTCAGAAGTAGATCACCAGGCCTTTCTTCCAAGACATTTCTGGGTGGATTCAAAACACAAATCTGTTGATTAGTATCTGAGTTTTAACCATTTGCACAACCCAGTGGCTACTACTGGGCCTTAAAGCCCCTTACTTAGTTGGATTAGGAAAATCCTATGAAAACAAAGAATTTAAAAGGTGGTAAAATCTTCAGGAAAAGATATAGATGTGCCAATTTAGGGCATGGCAGACAAATGGGGACAGCGAGGACTATGGTGTGGAGGCCCAGAATATCTGACTGGGGAAAGCACTTGATGAGAGAAGTAGAGCCTTCTTGTGGGTGTTGGTCCTTAGTACGAGGTCAGCCTGGATAGAGAAATTGCAAAAAGGCACCATGAATGCCATGCGACAGACTTACAATAATAAGACTGCATTGTCCATTGAAAGCTTATTAATCACAAAGGAACCCCATCAGAGTTGGGTTAATATTTTCAATTAAAGTAAAACTGATAATGCCTCTTGGGATAACATTGCCTTTTTTTTTTTTTTTTTTTAAGGGAGAAAACTTGCTTCAGGAAAGGGTGAGTTCAGAAGGAAAACTGCCCACTTCAAAATCTCTGTTTTCTTCTTCTGGACTCCACCCCCCCCCCCTTTTTTTTTCTTTTTAAAGAATTAGCTTTACTTTGAGTTCTCTGTGTCTGTGTGTGTCTGTGTGTGCATATTAGCCCTCAGAGAGACCACACATGGAGTTTTCTTCTCCCTGGCAGGAATCCAAAGAAAGGGACATTTAATAGAAAGATTCCATTCTACTGGTTGGGTATGCCAGAGCTATTGCTTCAAGTCTAACTGCTTCGCCCCGCGGTATTGCTGTCCATGGTGCTGACACATCACTGTATGTTAAGTACACACGATTGTTTCTCATAACCCTAGGGCACTGATCATAGTGGATTGAAGGTCCTCATGAGGGAGCACTGGTAGCATAGTGCCTAAGGCACTTGACTGTGCCTAAGGCACTTGACTGCTAACCAGAAGGCTGGTGGTTCAAACCCACCAGCCACTCCTCGGAAGGAAGGTTGGGCAATCTACTTCTGTAGTGATACTGCCTCGGAAACCCAAGGAGGGGTCGCTATGAGTCGGGTCTGACTGGACAGCACATAACAACTAACAACAATGAGTAATTATGTCAAAATGGTCATAGTTGTATGAATTTTATTTTCTATATTAAGTAACTTGTCATTTTACCATATTTCAGGACAAAACAAAATTATGATTCACATACTCCAATGTATATAGAAGGAGCCCTGATAGCATAGTACCTAAGGTACTTGACTGCTAACCAGAAGGCTGGCGGTTCAAACCCACCAGCCACTCCTCGGAAGGAAGTTCAGGCAATCTACTTCCGTAGTGATACTGCCTCGGAAATCTAAGGAGGCGTCACTATGAGTTGGCTCTGACTCGACAGCACATGACAACAACAACAATGTATATAGAGGATTCATATACAGTGCAAGTTCCATCATGTTTTGGGGTAATTATAAAATTTCCCCTTCTGGAAGGTACATGTCCTGTCTACCTTCCAGTTACAGCTTTCTACTTATGCCTCTGCCTGGCTTTCAAATTGCTCTATAATCTGGTCCTAAAACCTGCATAGCCTTACCTCCTTCTGCTCTCAGCACACATCCTCAACAGCAGCCAAAGCAATCACTTCTTCAACCCTCATATGCCACTGCTGTCCCCTTACATTTCTTAGCTCATTCTGGTTTCTAAACTGTAATTCCTCTTACTTTTATGTTCATACAAACTCCACCCAGACTTCAAGTCTTAGGTCATACCTCACTTCCTTCCTGAAAACTTCTTTGGTAATTGAAATACTTTTGTTCTTTCTGTTCTCCAAATTTCTTCAGCATTTGATCTGGCATTTGGCAAATTGGCTATGTCATCTTAGACCATGGGAGGGAACCTCACCTTTAAATTTTTGTCAGTGTACTACAATGGAAACAGCATGTATTTTAGTATCAGACAATTCTGGATTTTAATACCAGCCCCTCCATTTCTAGCTAGGCTATGTATGAGTTACTTAATGGTGCAAATGGTCAAGCATTTGGTTGCTAACCAAAAGGATGGTGGTTCAAACCCATCCAGTGGCTCCACAGGAGAAAGACCTACTGATCTACTTCTGTAAATATTACAGCCAAGAAAATACTATGAGGGAAGTTCTACTCTGTCACATGGGGTCTCCATGAGTCAAAATTGACCCAACAGCCCCCAATAACAACTACAGTAAGAAAGAAAATCACCACCTGTCTGTCAGGTTGTTGTCCTGTGGTGGCTTGGGTGTCGCTGTGATACTGGAAGCTATACCACCAACATTTCAAATACCAACAAAGTTACCCACAGTGGACAGGTTTCAGTGGAGCTTCCAGACTAAGATAGACTACGAAGAAAGGCCTGATGATCTACCTCTGAAAATTCTCGGTGAAAACTGTATGGATCACATCAGAACATTGTTAAACTCTCTTTCTGTGGACACATCATCAGAAAAGACCAGTTGCTAGAGGAGGCCCAGCAATGGCAAGAGAGACCTTCAGTGAGATAAAACGACATGGTAGCCACAATGACAGACTCAAATATACCAGTGGTCATGGAGATGGCACAGGACTGGCAGCCATTTATTCTGTTGTCTATAGGGCCACCATGAGTCAGAACTGATTTGACAGCAGCTATTATTGATCTAACTATGAAATATAATGTTTATAGAATATATATGAAATTATATATACAGTATAAATTATTTGGCACAAAATACGCTCTCAATATGTGTTTTTGCTTCCTTTCTCTTCTCCACTATAGCCTTCATACCACTTATCACAATGTTGAAAATATGGTAAATGTGAATTTCCTGAGATATGTGCAAAATTGAACTTGTCCACTCAATTCTGCTGTGTGATCTGCCTGCAAGAAACTGACCATCTCTGAACAAACACATTTGGTCAGATAAGTGTGTGCAAAGCCTGAGAGACCAAACATAACAGAGAGATGATTTGTAGATGATGCTGAAAAATAGTTGGCTCTTGAAATGGCTGTGCTCTCAGTAAAGGTCTGATGATTGAGTGGAAAACACTGTGAAGGCATTCAGGGACATGGGCACTGGCAAAGGGGGCATGTAGACGTGGAGGCCTGACTCTTGCACAGCTCATGCCCAAACTCTTATGAAATTCTAAGTGTAGTATTGGAGAAAATTTCCACTCTTTATAGCAAGCTAAATTTTGACATCTTTCTCTGACATTTTTTAACTTTCTATTATCTGAAAGGGCAAAATTTCTTCTGAAAGAGAAGATACACAGAATATTGGTTTTAAGTGTTATTTTTGTTCTTGAAAAGGCTTCTCATAGACTTTAAAAGAAGGCTTTTTTCCTTTAGAGATTTATTTTGATAGAATTATCTAAGTCTTGTCAGGGAGAACAAAATTTTTGTGAGCCTACCATACTAGTAAAATGCCAAATTATATGCTGTAAGTTTTTTATTTTATAATATCTGGGTCCAGTCAAAGAAAGAAAAGCTTTTGAATCCAGAACTACTAGCATTCAGAGACAAAGGAGAACCTTCACTGCAGCTGTTCCACAAGGGCTTGTTGTCCCCAGCCCTTCAGGCTCCATCAGGTGGGAAGACACTGCACTCCCCTCCACACCTCCTACAGAGGGTCAAGGAGTTTACAAACAGGATCCTTTTCCTTAGAAACCTCTTTCAAAAGCTTTTACATCAGCCTTGTAGGATGCTGAGCCCCTGGATGGTTCAAACAATTAATGTGGGAAAGGTTAGAGGTTCAAGTTCACCCAGAGGCACTTTGCAAGAAAGGCATGGGGATCTACTCAAAAAATCAGTCATTGAAAACCCTATGGACACATGGAGTCACCATGAGTCCGAGTCAACTCAGTGGCAACTGGTGAAAAATATTTCTATATCTGTATTTTATTTTACAATAAGTAAGTTGTTAAAAAAAAAAAAAAAAAAAACCTATGGAGCACAGCTCTGCTCTGACATAAGGTTATAATGAGTTGGAATTGAATCAATGGCAACTGGTTTGTAATGAGCAGTGATCCCAGAATAACCCCGCCCCCAAAAGTAAAATGTTACTGAGGGTGTTAAGTCAGCACTGTGATATTCTGGGTTACAATCAGACCACACAGAGGCTGTGGAAAAAGTTTAGACTACAATAGCAGAAAGACCTGAATGTGAATCCCAGATCTGCCACTGTCTGTCTATGATACTTTGGGCAAATTACCTAACCTCTCTGAGCTTCAGTTTCCTCGTTTGTAAAGAGCAGACAATAATTCTTATGTTGAGGGACCATGGTTAGGATTAAAAATTGTAGTGTACTAGCTTTCATGTAGTACTAGCTCAATAACTTGTATGTTGTTTTTATAGATGAAACCTGGGACTATGATGTCTGAAAGACAAATGTTAGGTGTTGGAGACACTGTAAGAAGGCTACTATGAGTAGAAAGAAGTACCAGGAGGGAGTGTGTTGGTGAGGCGGGGGAAGTGAACAGAGGTCACATCATGGAGGATCTTATGCAACGGTGGAAAGGACTTTGGATTTTTCTTCTTCTAAGTGTGATAGAAAAGCTATAGAGAGTTGGACCAGGGGAATAGAAGAATCAGATTTATGTTTTAAAATGTGACCTTGATTGCTGTGTGGAAAACAGACATAGTAAGGAGGCTATCCCAGCCATCCAAGTGAGAGGTAATGGAGGTGGGCACCAGGTGGTGATCAGGCAGGTGGTGAGAAGTGTTGTGAATTTGTATTTGTCTTAGTAGTGAAGTTGGCAAGACTTGTTCATGGATTGGATGCATCGGGTGAGAGAAAGAGGAGGAAAAAGATGATTTTTAGTTTATTTATTTATTTATTTTTTATCTGAGCATTGGGAGAGTGGAAGAGCCATAAATGAAACAGGAGAGACCACGGGAGATGCAGTGTTGATCAGAGAGGATGGGGAATGACATGAGGGGTTCAAGATAGCTATTAAGCATGTAAGTGAGGATTAGAAAGTAGAGCTCAGGGGAAATGTGAGATAGGAATTTGGGTGCTATCATTATAAAAATGGTATATAAAGCCAGGAGACTAGCTCAGATTGCCAAGGAGGGAGAATAGTGAAAGAAGAAACCCAAGGGCTGAGCCATGGGACACTGCAGAGTTGTGAAGGTTGAAACAAGAAGGAAATTCAGTAAATGAGACTTAGGAGGAGAGGTAAATGATATGGGAAAGAAACCAGGAGAAAACAGTATCCCAGAAGTCTGATAAAGAATGTGTTTCAAGAGAAAGAGTGATCAACTATGTGAAATGCTGCTGATAGGTCAGGTAAGATGACTGAGATTCACCCCTGGATTCGACCACACGGAGATTATTGATAAGTGGAATGGTGAAGACAAAAGCTTGTATGCAATGTGTTCAAGAGAGAGTGGAAACTGATGAAGTAGAGAAAACAATATAAAAACAAACCCATTGCTGTCAAATTGATTCCAACTCATGGCAACCCCTTGTATTACAGAGTTCCATAGAGTGCTCTTTGCTATAATCTTAACAGAGAAGGAGCTCTGGTGGTACATTGGTTAAAGCACTCAGCTGCTAACCAAAAGGTCGGTGGTTTGAACCCACAAGCTATTCCACGGGAGAAAGGTGTGGTAGTCTGCTTCCATACAGATTACAGCTTTGGAAACCTAATGGGCACTTCTACTCTGTCCTATAAGGTTGCTGTGAGTCAGAATTGACTCAATGGCAGTTGGTTTTGGTTTAATCTTTCTTCTGTGGTATTGTGGGATGGGTTGGAGTTACCAAGCTTCAAGTTAGTAGTCAAGTGCAAACTATTTGCACCACCTTGAAGCCAATATACACAACACTCTTCAGGAATTTCATTGTAAAGGAAAAAAAAGAATGAAAGAAATGAGATGGAGTTTTTAGAAAGAGAAATACAATCTAGAGAGTTGTTTTTTCTTTTTTTTTTAAGGTAGAAAACATGTCAGAATGTATGTAGAGGGAATCATCTAGTAGAGAGGGGGAACATAAGGATGCAGAAAAAAGAAGAGGGAATTTCAGGAGCAAAGTCCTTGAGTAGGCAAGAGGAGGTAAAATCTGAACATAAGTGGAGGACTGGCTTTAGACACAGTGGATTAAGAGAGGGAAAAGTCAAGTTTATGGGCACAGATGCAGGAGGTGGGTAAAAGAATTATTTTGTATACTCCAGAACAGGGCCTGGGTCAGGGCACATTACTGGCTAGTACCCTATGTAGGCAAAAGAGGACATTCTGTTAGTGTGAGATTTCATAACACAGTGGGGGGAAAGTTAGTTTTATTTTTCTCCTTGTTCCCTTCTCATTGACCCCTCTTCTGGTCTCTGGTTTTCTGAGCAGACTCCAGTGTGGACACTGCATGCTAATGAGACAACACTTGGTCCAAGCCCAGACACTTGATTCTGAATAATTGATCTGGCACTTGACCAGCATCTATGAGCCTTGGTTTTACTGATGATTAAATAAAAGGCCAAAGCTCTTAACAGCCACCAACTAGCTCTTCGATTTGGTTTGGCTTCATGTCATATTAACACACTGGGGAGCTGGGAAGATCTGATAGAATGTGAACATGTTACCCCTTCTTTTACTCCCCTCAACCCATAAATCAGACAGCGGGAGGTTCAGCTCAGTCATTCTGGAAAGGAGGAGGAGGAGAGGGTATCCTGACAATTCCCAGTACTCATACCCATCTCAGGCATCACCTGGACACTGGCTTTCCTAAGTCAAGTGCTTTGTTTTTGTTTACTTTCTGGCAATTCTCAGGCCTCCCTCCTCTCTGTTCTCTAGGATTATATTTCTCCTGAATGTGATTAACATCAGCTGAAGTTCCCCAGACTCCTACATTCAAAATAAAAGAAAGCCTTCTTTCTTCTGAGAATTTTTTTAAAAATCAAGTTTTTTAAGCTTAATTTTGAAAATGCCCCAAAGCCTCACCTTTTAAATAAGCTTTGAGGCTTCTTTAAGGATGATTTTAAGCCACAGTTGAAGAGAAAGGGAATCGGTAGCAGCTAGTTTTCATTTTTGTGAAGTCCTGACGGCACTGCAGAGCTTCTTGAATTCACAAGGGGCATCAGAGGCACTGAGATGGCAGAGATTGTTGTGGCAGAAGCAACTGGAAAATGTCTCGAGACTGAAACCCAGACAGATTAACATCACCCTGGTGGACACTAATGACTTGCACTTTGAAATGCCAGAGGCTCACGCTGCCAGTTAAGACAAGGAAAAACACATTTCTCGTCTCCAAAGACCTCAGATCTTTCCAAACTCTGCAGGCAAATGCAGCCATCACACATTTTTGCAGCAGGGCTAGGCAGCTCCTTTGTGCCACTAGGGGAATCATTGCCAGGGTTGCTATGGGCAGTGTAGTCACTAAAGCTGAATAAAACAATCACTGAAAACCTCCCAGAGGTTAAGTTAGTAATAATTCAATTTATAATTCAATACAATCAAGCCTACAGCATTTCCAAACATCAGACTTATCTTAGTGGCAGGAGGTAAGCCAGCTCTTTACTCTGAACACTCACAAATCCAACCAATGGGTTTCCAAACAAGTTTTAGTTTACCATCGACAGATCATCAGAATGTCTTTTCAATCACTGGCATCTGGGTAAAGTCATTTTGCCCCGGCATGGCCATTTCTAGGAAGCAAAAAAAAAAAAGTCAGGGAGGAAAGAGCTTGCCAGAAGCTTTCTCAAAAGAAAAACCTTTCAAGAGCCACTCTTAGTGGCAGGAAGGGAATGTTCTCACACTGATTTGATTAGCAAAGTAAAAATGGGTTTTGAGTAATGGAGATTAGCAAAAGGCTTTCTGATGGAAATGAAGAAAGAAATATCTGATTAAACACCTAAAACTGCAAAAGGGTAGGGACTGATAAAATGTAATGGAACTCTCATTAATCTATTTAAATAAATTTAAAATCCACTAGTAAAATTTTCTAAAATCCATTTGCCAGTTGCTGTAAAGTTGACTCTGACTTACAGTGACCCCATGCGTCAGAGTAGAACTGTGTTCCATAGGGTTTTCAATGGCTGATTTTTTTCAGAAGAAAATCTCCAGGCCTCTCTGTTTTGATTAACAGTCAAGCACTGTTAACCTTTTGTGTCACCCAGGGACTTCTAAAGGCCACTGGCAGATCTGGTCAGTAAATAATATTTCAGTGCACTGTCCCAGGTGCTACAAGCAAAAGAAGTAAAATGAGACCAAAGTTTTATTAGGTTGCTAACATAGTTAAGAAGCCAAGACAATGAAAGGGGAAATAGTTAAATGCTAAATTGTATGACATTGATTTCAAGTGGAATATAGAGTTCAGAAATGATAGGAATCACTACTGGCCAGAACAGGAGAGTTCCTGGAGGAAGAGTAGTAAATCACTCCAAATAAACCCAAATATGTCTTCTACCAGCCTGTCTGCCTGTAATGGTCCCATTCTAGTTGTGCCTTTGCATTAAGGCCATTTTATTCATTCAGTACATGGTAGTGGTTAAATATATGGCTTTAGAACCAGTATGCCTGGTTTCAAACCTGGCTCAGAAACTAACTGTATGATCTTGAGCTACTTATCCTTTCTGTGCTTCAATTTCCTCAATTATAAAACATGGTTAAAAATAGAATCTCTCTTCTAAAACTATTATGAGAGTTAATTTATGCAATTTGTTCAATAATTTTCTAATTTGGTGTGCATCAGAATCACCTGGGGAATTTATTTAAAATATATATGTCATGAGATCTGTAGAAGTTGAAGAAATCATCAAGCCCTCAAGAGCAATTAATTATACTTGGGGAGATGGTGGAAGAACGTAGTGTAGAATTTAATTGAGAATTTTTCTTTGAAGGTCTTATTTCTAAGCTACTGAATTTTGCAGGAAGATAAAGGTAGATATCAGTAGTTCCCAGCCTTATGGTTAGAGAGGGAGCTCTGGTGGCATGATGCCTAAGGCATTTGATTGCTAACCAGAAGGCTGGTGGTTCAAACCCACCAGCCATTCCTCAGAAGGAAGATGGGGCAATCTAGTTTCGTAGTGATAGTGCCTCCGAAACCCAAAGAGGGGTCACTATGAGTCAGGTCCGACTCAACGGCACATAACAACAACAACTTGACTGGCAAGTCATTTCACCTTTACTCTTGGGTGTCTCTCCTCAACCTCTTGTATTATTTTACTGTGGAATATTATTGTTGGTGTGGTAGTTTCAATTTGGAGTATATCTGATTAAATTTGTTTTCACTTACCCTTGACATTCTCCCTATTGTTGAAATGTTAAGAGTATAACTTGTTTATGTTTTAATCTTTCATCCTTTTCAGTGGAGCATTTTTAAAAAATAAGCTGAGTTATAATTAACAAAATGATCAAAGGAAATGGTAGCACAGAGAATGAATGAAAAAATTAAATAATAATAAAAAAGAATAAAAATCCACTCATGGTTAAAGGAAGCATGCTGTTAAAGAATTAAACCTAATACTAGGGACAGTGATGATCTTACTCAAAACTCAACATGTATTGTCAGGCCATTTTCTAGTGCAAACAGCAAAAACCTCTCTCAAACTAGCTTAAATACAAAGGTAATTTATTGGCTTATGTAACTGGGAAGTCCAGAAGTAAATTTGGCTTCAAGTACAACATAGAAATCCTAATGAAGTCATTAAGCCTCACTCCACTCCTCGGCTCTGCTCTTCTTTGTGTTGTCTTCATTCTTTTACTACTGTTTTCTTTGTGGGGCAGAAAGGATAGCCACCAACGATGATTGATTATCATATTTTTATGCCTCATGACTCAATGATAAGACATCTTTCCTACTAACCCTAGTAAATACAATTCAATGAATAATTCTGGTGGGCTTCCTTTCCATCCCCAAAACAATGACTCTAGCCGAAAGGACAGGATTCTTCCATAGGCTAGGCCTAAGTCAAGTGCTAATCTCTGTGACCAGGGGTGGAAGGTGATATCATAAATCAAAACAAGATGCATGTTTGGTAAATACTGTGAAACAACCAAAAATAAAAAAACTGACACAGTCTACTCCTTGGCTTCCAACATATAATAAATAATACATACATATCTTTCTCCTATATATGATTCAAAAAATGCTTTAATTTAGCATAATTCAATTATCCCACACTCAATTAAAAACACACCACTCATTCTGCAGCGGAAGATAACACAAACAGAAACACATAGTCAATACATCCTGCTCTGTGTATGGCATTTCTAGGTGATTTACATTTCTCCCAGTCAGGTCTGGATATGTCTGCTCATGATCCAATAACTTATGGCTAAAATACAAATTCAAGTACCCCACTATGTTCAATATATAGTGGTGCAAAGAAAACCAGATAACCACAATAAAAATTGACATTTAAGAAAGGAAAAAGGGGGAAATAACCCACTGGGGTCACAGTTCATTTTGTGTTGGGCAGGGCTCATAAAGACCCTTTCAATGGGAATGGGGTGATTTTCTTGGTCTGCCTGTAACAATACTAGTTAGTGGAAAGATTTTCTTGTCCATTATTTTCGATGATCATATTTGAAATAAGTACTGGTGTGAAATTTATTGGTGGGTTCACAGGGCCTGGGGAATGCCTTAAAGCTTAAGCAATCACTGGTCCCTATTTACCAGGGTCATAATTTCTCAGGTAGAACTGTGTATCATTTCAATTAAAATCCTAATCAACTGTGTATCATTTCAATTTCTAGGGATTTCATTAGGCAGTAAACAATGCCAGAAATCTTATCAAGTCATGAGTCCTGAGTCTGGACCCCATCCATTCAATTTCTATCTCTTGGTAACAGAACTGGGATTTTATTTCATCTTAACTATTTTAATACTACTTCCTCCTATGAGTAAAGTGATACAGTAGACTGGTAGAGTGGATTCTATGCTTTGCCACCCAGATTCTTTCTGCAGGACTAAGGTACTAACTTCCCCAACTACTGGGAATGTTGGCAGCTGACAGCTCTCAGCGTGAGTGCCTTCAGTTTCACATGTGTACAACCTTTAAAAGGCAATTCTTTTTCAACACTTAGAGAGACACAAGCTAAAAGTTCCACATTGTCTATTGCACAGAAAGAATTAAATACATTTTCTAATTTCTTAATAACAAAAACAAAACAAATAATAAACATGAATCAACCAGGAAATTTGAAAAGACTCATGTCACATGTTAAGAATTAAAAATGACTGTTCAATAATGACTTCTTAAGTTTATTTTGTGCTGTTACAAGGAGTATAACCATTTTCTGTCTTGAAGAGACTCAGTTGTGCAGTACACTGAAATGCCAATTATGTTTCACTACTATTCTGTATTGATTTGTCTAGACATATCTGCCCTGTGGGAAACACATAAACTTTTCAGCCTTCACACATTGTAACACTAGGAAAATATCAGCAACAACCCCTTGTTGCTAGCATTGGTTACTTTCTTACAGCAAATGACCCTGCTTCTGTCTTCCTGGTTTGTGCACTTATGAAAGAATCATTGTTTGACAGAAGTGTTGCTGAAGGGTATAACAATGACAAATTGTGCCTCCATTTGTAATAAGAATCTTGGGGCTATTTACAAATAAAGGTCTGAGCAGAAAATCTTTTGAATAATTAGGAATTACATACATGAATAAATTTGGATATGAAAATGTAATCACAGATAGAAGAAGGCCTTAATTCATCAGACAAGTTGCCTTAAGAGAAAACACAAACTTACCTTAAATCTGCTGCTTAAAATATGTTGAGTCTTTGAAGTTAAATAGGCAAGGCAAAAATCACTTGTTTCTTTGCTCACAATATTTTAGATGAGTTTGTGTGAAAATTGGAGGAGATGCCAAAAAGGCAGACATACAGTTATGAATGATGAGTTCTGTTATCTGGTTCTTTGTGATTTGTCATAAATTGTTATGATGCCAAAAAACAAATAAAAATAAAAAAAGTTAATCAGCTGAAGCAAAATCTACATCCACTGTCTTATAAATTCCCCATTCAGGATGTTGAGTATCATACTTTCAGCTCAGAATTTTGAAAACAAGCATTACATTCTTTACTTTTAAACTTTGGTCTTTAAACTTTCACAAGTCTGGCTTCTCAGTTGTTCTTAACAAGGCTCTGCTCAGAGGAAATTCCATTTTCTGGGACAGGGATCCCTGATTTTCTAACTGACATTTGAGTCCATTTCTTATTTTAGAATAAAGTAGGGAAGAAACCAAGGATGAACAGACTGGACTTACACTTGTCTTTGCCATTGCTCCTAAAACTCAAAAAAAACCCAAACCTGTTGCTATTGAGTTGATTCCAACTCATGGTGGCCCCATGTATTACAGAGTACAACTGCTTCATAGGCTGTGGCACAAATGTTTAAGTGCTGGATTACTAATCATAAAAGTTGGTGATTCAAATTCAAAAAAGAGCAGCAGCAAAAAAAGAAAAAAAAAAAGCCTACAATCACCAAAAGAAAGGAAATATTAAAGATTTGAGCAGAAATCAATGAAACAGAAAACAGAAAGATAATAGGAAAAATCAACAAGACTAGAAGTTTGTTTTTTGAAAAGATTAATAAAATTGACACACCACTGGCAAATTTAACAAAGAAAAAGAGGGAGAGAATACAAATAACATGAATAAGAAACGAAATGTGTGATGTCACAACAGAACCAGCTGAAATAAAAAGGATATTATCAGAATACTATGAAGAACTGTACTCCAACAAATTTGAAAATCTGGGAGAAATGGATAGATTTCTAGAAACACATCACTT
>NW_006921711.1:1708108-1719368 GCF_000298275.1 Orycteropus afer afer | reverse complement strand
TCTACACCAGCAAAGAGATTGCTGAAAAAGAAATAAGGAAATCAATACCATTTACAATAGCTACCAAAAAAAATGAAATACTTGGGAATAAATCTTGCCAGGGACACAAAAGACCTTTCCAAAGAAAACTATAAAAGACTACTTCAAGAAACCATAAATAGATCTACATAAATGGAAGAACATACCATGCTCATGGATAGGAAGAATGAACATTGTGAAAATGTCAATTCTACTCAAAGCAATCTAAACATTCAATGCAATTCCAATCCAGATCCCATTGACATTCTTTAAGGATATGGAAAAACCAATCACTAACTTTATATGGAAAGGAAAGAGACCTCAGAAAAGCAAAGCACTATTGAAGAAGAAAAACAAAGTAGGAGGTATCACACTGCCGGATCTCAAAACCTACTATACAGCCACAGTAGTCAAAACTGCCTGATATAGGTACAATGACAGACACATAGACCAATGGAATAGAATTGAGAACCCATAAATAGATCCATTGACCTATGGTTAGCTGATCTTTGACAAAGGGCTGAAATCCATTAAATGGAGAAGAGAATGTCTGTTTAATAAATGGTGCTGGCAAAAATGGATATCCATTTGCAGAAAAATGAAACAAGATTTTTACCTCACACCATACACAAAAACTAATCCAGATGGATCAAAGACTTAAATGTCAAACCTAAAACTACAAATTTCTTCAAGGAAAAGCTAAGGGCAAATTTAGGGGCCTTAATATATGGCATAGACTATCAAGCATAACCCAAAATGCACATACAGCTGAAGAGACACTAGATGAATGTGACCTTCTAAAAATTAAATTTTTATGTGCTTCCAAAGACTTCTGCAAAAGAGTCAAAAGAGAACCTACAGATTGGGGAAAAAAATAATTGTCAATGACATATCTGACAAGGGACTTATCTCTAGAATTTATAGAAAACTCCAACACCTCAACAACAAAAAGGCAAATAATCCAATTAAAATATGGGCCAGAGACATGAATAGACACTTCACCAAAGAGGATATTCAGGCAGCCAACAAACATATGAAGAAATGCTCACAATCATTAGCCATTACAGAGATGCAAATCAAAACAACAATGAGATACCATCTTGCTCCAGCACTAGCAGCAAAGTTCAACAAGACAGAAAATAAGAACTGCTGGGAAGGATGCAGAGAGATTGGGACTCTCATACACAGCTGGTGGGACTGTAAAATGGTACAACCACTGTGAAAAGCAGTATGGCGATTCCTTCAAAAGTTGGAATTAGAAATACCATTTGACCCAGCCATTCCATTACTAGGTATACATCTTAAAGAAGTGAGAGCCATGACAAGAACAGACATATGCACAACCATGTTCATCACAGCACTATTTACAATAGCAAAAAGATAGAAACAACCTAGGTGCCCATCAACAGAAGAATGGATAACCAAACTATGGTACATACACAGAATGAAATATTATGTAACCCTAAAGAACAGTGTAGGATCTGAAAAACACCACAAAATGTGGATTAACTTGGAAGACATTATGCTGAGTGAAATAAGTCAATCAGAGAAGGACAAATATTGTATTAGTTCATTATCGTAAAAAGTCAAGGAAAGGTTTATATATGGAAGGAAATTTTCTTTGTTGGTTACCAGAGGTGGAAGGGGAGGAGAAGGAACACGGTAGAGACAAGTATTGATTTGGGTGAAGAGAAGGGCAAGGTACCAAGTGTGAGTGATCAACACGGTGGAATTGAGGAAGAGGAAGCCATAGAGAGGTGCATGGGAGGTACAGACAACAAAAATGAACCATTTTGCACATACAGTACTGCATTGTCATTGAAAGCAAGTATGGATATATGGGTAGAGAGATGAGTGGACAGGCTGAACCATTTGGTATGTCTATGCAGGGGAGTGTACCCAAGACCATTAAGGTTGGAAGACAATGTTTCTACAAGTGTTTTGGTATATTCTGTAAGAATTCCCAGGTGTATAGTAGAGCTGACAAGGGATAAGGTTGTAGTCACTTCTTGGCCTCAGCCAGCTACCCAGAGGGAGCAAGTAGTTGGAGCTTTGGGCTCAGGACCATAGTCACAGGGGACATCAAGCTCAATTGGCATAACATACTACACAAAACATTGTTCCATATCCTACTTTGTTGAGTAGTGACTGGGATCCTAAAAGCTTACAAGTGGCCATCTAGATGCAACAATAGGTCTCGGCTTGTCCAGAGCAAATTAGAATGAAGAAAACCAAAAATACATGGAAACAATTAGTCTGAGCAACTGGTACACCATGCGATCCTCAGCCTATACAGCTATTAGACCAGAAGAACTAGATGGTGCCCGGCTACCACTGTCAACCACTCTGAGGGGGATCTATGTAGGAGATCCTGGATATAGTGGGAGAACAATGTGGAAAAAAACTCAAAATCATTAAAGAAAAAAAAAAAGGGACCAGGTTTGCTGGTCTGATAGAGCTGCATGGAATTTCCAAGACTATGGCCCCTAGCTGCCCTTCAGGTCTGGAATTGAGCCCACTCCTGTGGCTTCCAGCCAAACAAAAGACAGGCATATGAGCTGAGCATTTACATTAGGCACATACACTCCTTGGAGAGAAGAATCATGGGAGAATCGAAGGACTGTGTATGCACAGACAGTTCGGCAGGCATGAGTGCATGGGAGGGAAGGACACAGGGAAGAGGTAACTATGGGGAAGAAATGGGAGGGGAATTGTTACATTGTGGGAAATTGCAGTCAATGTCATGAGACAAAGTGTATGTGAGCTGCTGTATGGAAAGTGAATTTGCTCTGTAAACTTTCACCCAAATCACAATTAAAAAAAAAAAATTTAATCAAAAGTTGGTGATTCAAACCAACCCAGGGATGCCTTGGAAGTAAGGCCTAGCAATCTGCTTCTGAAAGGTTACAGCACTGAGCAGTTTTACTCTACACACATGGGGTCTCCATGAGTCAGAAGTGACTCAACAGCAACTAACAACAAAAACAATATAGATGATAATCTTAACAAAAGAGCAGACTGCCAGGCCTTTCTTCCAGTGGGTTCCAACCACCAAACTTTAGGTAGCAGTCAAGGAAGTGCAAATCATTTGTGCCACCTAGGATATAGCTAAAGAAATCTGGGAAGACCCTGGGAAGACCCTGGGAAGTCTAAACTGAAAAACAAGCCAAGAATACGCTTTCTTTCTCACACACACTTTCTCTCCTATACACACATATGAAGCACACAGAGACAAACACATGTGTGCACAGAACCTGTAAGTCTTAATATTTATTCATCCTTCAGACCTCAACCTAAGGGTCCCTTTTTCTGAGAGGCTAGGGCTACTCTCTTATGGAACCATGTCTCTTTCCTCCCGATCCCTATTTCAGTGCACAATTCATTTAGTGTATTGTATCAATACAGTGAAACCTGTGAGAGACAGAACTCAACAGGACAGGACTACATTGCTTTTCCAGGACTTGAACATTATTTGCTTTTGACAGGGTGCAAACTTACAACTCTTCTATTACTTGTCTTACAGAAAAATACTTGAGTTTTCTTTCTCTGATAGGTTTCTGTCTACACAGATTCTGGCTTTCTCAGGTTTTACTGTATTTCCATTGCTCCTGGAATGTATGCTTCATAATCATAAAGGCCACTCTTGCTTTTGTCCACCATGTTTTTCCTAGCACTTAATTTGTTCATGGGCAGATAGAAGGTGCTCAAAAAATAGTGAATACATTCACGGTGAATAAATGAATACCTAGATAAATTTGATCAGTAGTTGCTCCTTACTTCAAGAGGGAGCCTGGTATAGTGATAGAGTGAATGTTGGTTGGGTATAGTTTCAGGGCTGGAATCAACTCAGAGAGAATACTCATTCATTTCCACCACTACCTCTACCAGCATTGTTGCACCTGTACATACCTTGTCTTCCCTTCTCTGACAATGGTTGGACTATTTGGATTCTTATCTAAAGCCACCACCTTCACTTTCATACTGGATCCCATCCCCTCTTGCCTAGTCAATGTATTCTCTACTTCCGTAGTGATACCGCCTCGGAAATCCAAGGAGGGGTCGCAATGAGTCGGGTCTGACTCAACGGCACATAACAACAACAACTGCAACATTGGAGCCCTGGTGGTACAATGGTTAGCCACTAGGCTGCTAACTGAAAGGTTGATGGTTCAAACTCACCAGCTGCTTTGTAGGAGGATGAGGTAGCAGTCTGCCTCCATAAAGATTACAGCCTTGGAAACTTAGTAAGGTGGTTTTATTCTGTTCCATAGGGTTACTGAGTCAGAACTGACTCAATGGCAGCACTGGCCTATAGAACTTTCTTCAGTGATGGCAATGTTCTGTATCTATGTTGTCTAATATGGCAGCTATTAGCCACATGTGGCTATTGAGTACTTAAAATATGGTTAAGGGACTGAGAAACTAAATTTTACATTTAATTAATTTAAATAGCTACCTGTGGGTAATTCCCATTAGCATCACACATGCTGTTACTTCCCCTTTCTTAAACAAAAAAAATTCTCTTGACTTTACAACCCTTCTAGATGCTACTCCATTTCTGTTTTCTCCTTTATAGTATACTCTGCAAAAATCTGTTTATAATACTCGTTTACACTTCCCCATCTTCCATACACTCTTTTTTTTTTTTTTTTTTTTAAGAATATAGTGATATCACCTTGGAAACCCAAGGAGGGGTCGCTGTGAGTCGGGTTTGACTCGACAGCAGTAAGAGTATAAAACATAGTTACATTATTGATTTAAAAATATGGAATGCTTCATGAATTTGAGTGGCATCCTTGTGCACGGGCCATGCTAATCTTCTCTGTATTGTTCCTTTTTTTTTTTTTTTTTGGTATATGTGCTGCCAGAGTAAGCACTTCTTCCATATACCCTTAAAGTCACTTCAATCAATCTTTTGACTCAACATGTCACCAAAATGTTTCTTCTCAGGATCATTCCCCCCAAAATGAAACCATTGCTGTCAAGTTGATTCTGACTCATAGTGACCTCTAAACTGACAAATCCTATCGTCAATGTTGAGTCCTCACCTTACCAGAATTAATAGCAGCATTTTACATGATTGATAAGTTCTTCCTTTTAAGACTTTTCCTTACTCAGTTATCTGGAACTTTATCACTCTGTCTCTCTGGGTATTCCTTCTCAATTTTCTTTGTTGGATTCTCATCTTCACATTCTCTAACTAGTATTAAAATGTCACAAGGCACAGTCCTTGGACCTCATCTCTTGTCTATCTATATTTTTTTCCTAGCTATGGCTTTACATATTAGGCATAGGCTGTAGACTCCTACATTTATCTCTAGCCCTGACTTCTCCCCTGAACTCCAGGCTTGTAACTCATACAGTAAACTACATACTCAGACTTGGCACTTGGATATCTAGTAGGCACCTCAAGCTTGATTTCACATTTTAAACCTGCTCCTTCCTCAGTCTTCTCCATTTTAGTCAATGCTCTATCTGCCTTAGTTTTGTAATGATGATATAACAGAAATGCCCCAAGCAGGTAGCTTTAATAAACAGGCATTTATTTTCTCATAGTTTAGGGGGCTAAGAAGTCTGAATACAGGGCGTCAACTCTATGGGAAACTTCTATCTGCTCTAGGGGAAAAATCTTTGTCTCAGCTTCTCTAGCCAGCCATCCTTGGAATTCCTAGGCTTGCAGACTGGTCTGCCTCCCACTTCTACACATAGTATAGGGCTTCCCCCTGTGCCTGCCTTGTTCTGTGCCTAATCTGCTTTTTTATACCCCAAAAGTGATTGGTTTAAGACATATCCTACACTGATACAGCCTCATTAACAGAACAAAGATACCCTATTCCCAAATGGGATTACATTTACAAGTATGTTGTTGGTGTTGGGTGTTGTGGAGTCAATTTCAATTCATAATGACTTCCTGTGACAGAGTAGAAGTGCCCCATAGGGTTTCTAGGCTGTATGGGAGCAGATTGCCAGGTCTTTTTCCAGTGGAGCTGGAGCCACTGGATGAGTTCAAATTGCCAACTTTTTGTATGTCAGCCACGTGCTTCACTGTTTCACCACTATGTCTCCTTATCCGTAGGTATAGGGGTTAGGATTTACAACACATTTGGGGGAGGGGACATAATTCAGTCCATAGCACCATTCTTCCAGATGCTTAGGCCAAAAACACTGGAGTCATCCTTGACACCATTAGTCAATCCATTAGTAAATCCAGTTGGTTCTACTAAGTAAGTATAGTGAGAATCTGACTCTCCCAACCCCAGTGCCACATTTCTAGACCAAGCTACTATCTCTACAATGTATTAGTCCAACAGCCTCCTAACTGGTCTCCCTACTTTTATTTACCTTCGATCCCTTAAAATCTCTCCCCACAACTGCAGGAATGATCCTTTAAAAATGTAAATGGGCTCATATCACAGCAACATGACAAACTTTCCAATGGTTTCCCATCTCATTCCATATAAAGGTCCAAGTCCTTACAGCAATCTCCAACACTCTGCACGATTTGACCCCAATGACCTGACTTCCAGGCCTTTCATGCCTCTGTTTTGCTCACTCCTCTCATCCACATAGTCTTCAGAGACTAAGTCTGTTCTTGCTTCAGGGCTTTTGTATTTACTGTTCTATATGCTTAGCGTTGCTATGAGTTGGAGTCAGTGGGAATGGGTTTGTTGTTTTTATGCTTAGAATGGCAGGAGAAAGATGTGGCAGTCTGCTTTTGTAAACATTACAGCCTCGGAAACCCTATGGGGAAGTTCTACTGTCCTAAAGGGTCACAAGGAGTTGGAATTGATCCTATGTTTTTTTATTTTTGTTGTTGTTGTTGTTTGTTATGCTTAGAGCAAGGTCCCTGGGTGGTGCTAAATGATTTGCAATGTTCTACTGATCTAAAGAAGCGCTCTGGTGGTGTAGTGCCTAAGGCATTTGATTACTAATGAGAAGGCTGGTGGTTCAAACTCACCAGCTGCTCCGCAGAAGGAAGATGAGGCAGTTTACTTCCCTAGAGATTTATTGCCCAGGAGACCCAATGGGGGTTGATGAGCAGACCTGATGGCAGTGGGTTTGGGATTTTTTGTTTTTTAGTGCCCTAAAAGTGGGTGGTTTGAACCCACCTTCTGCACAGCAGAAGAAAGACTTGGGGCTTAGTGATTTGTAGAGTTTTCTCTGACCCATCCAAATCAAAATCGTAACTCGACCCTCTTCCAAAGACACCCTCAATCCCTTTTCCTTATTTTACATGACTGTTCTTACCTGTCTTTTCAAACTAATAATCAGAGAGCTCAGTCAGAGTCTGGACTTGTTATGTTTTTGTACTCTGTTGTATCCCCAGGTTTTCAAAGTGTCTGAATATATGCTGTGAAATAGTACAAACAGCACTGAATAGGAGCTCAGTAAGTGTTCAATGAATGAATAAATAATATTCCCAATTGCTAGTATTAGAACCCAGTGTAAAGTAACCTTTATTAGGTCTCAGTTGCCTCATCACCTCTGAAAGGAGAGTTGGCCTAGGTAATATCACAATAAAATTAATTCTGTAGATATTTAATGCAACCTACTGGTGTAGTGCCTAAGGCATCCTACTGCTAACTAGAAGGCTGGAGGTTCAAACCCACTAGCTACTCCTTGGAAGGAAGGTTGGGCAATCTACTTCCCTAGTGATGCAGCCTTGGAAACCCAAGGAGGGGTCTATATGAGTCAGATCCGACTGGATGGCAGTGAGTTTAGTATTTGTGTATTTGTGTGTGTGTGTGTGTGTGTGCGTGTGCCTAGCAGGTGGGCAGGTGTTTCATCTATAAGGTCACCATCCCCGCTCTCAAGGAGCTTGTTGTCCAGTGAGTGAAACAGCCAAATGGAAAATCCATGGGAGGGTTTCCAGAAGAAATGTCTTGAGTGTTCACCAGGGATGGAGAGGAGACAGACAGCTAATTGAAGAGGGAGTGGAAGCCTGTTTCCGGTTTCCCACGTGTGAAGACTGAAGACTGACTTTAAGCCCAGTGGAAGCAGAGACATGTTTAACTTGCCTTACTGTTTTATCTCCAGCCTTGGTTCCAGACTCTTAAGTCACTTCCTTATATTCTCTCTGTTGCTGGTGCATTTTACTGAAGAAAGGGATAAGGAGTGGAGAAGATAATGAGTTTAATTCCAGCTTTAACCTTGGTTAGAATCCATCTATCCTATTAAGCAAGGCATTATGTATGAAGTTCATTAGAGTTGTAATTACGAATTCCTTTACACTGTATTCAGATCCCAATAGCACAAATCACATCATATTTAACCTTGGAAGCTACAGCGTAGCGCAAACATCCTCAACCTTTTTCTGTCTTACATTTCTGAGGGCGCAGAGCGTTCCTATCAGTAAGCGCCGGCAACTTGAGCCCTGAGCCTAGAGCCACAAAAACGAAAACGTCAACTTCCGCCACTCGGAAAAGAGAATTTTCCTATACTCTGGGATCTTTATAGTCGGCTCTTTTTGAGCGTTCCCTGGTGTTCTTGCTAGTTGGCCCCCCCGCAAACCCCTGCGCAAACCTCTGCGCAAACCTGGAAGTAGTTGACCTCTTCAGACCCTACCAACTGAAAAGTAGAGGTGTGTATTGATTTAACACGAAGAGACAAAGAATTTAAGACGAAATAAGAAGCTGTTTTTCGTAATAAATAAGGCAATTAATTTATTTTAAAGTAGTAAGGAGTTCATATATCTTCATATAAATAATTTTTTTTCCCCTCTCCAACTTAAAACAATCCTCGTCTCCCCTTACATTTGGGGCTCCTAGCCTTTAGTCTCTCCTGCGCCGGGCGACCCCGCGGTCACGTGCTCCTCCTGTCCTTCACGCGGAACGTGCTTCCTGCTGTGGGGTCGACCCAGTCATGGCAGCCCTGTTGAGACCAGCGCGCTGGCTTTTCCATGCCAGGGCGGCCGCACGCCTCCCTCTCTCCCTGCGTCTCCTCGCGGGCGGCCCAGGCCGGCCGCACGCCGTCCCTGCCTCTCGTATCCCTGCAGCTCGTACGGAGCCAGTAGCCGGGTGAGTGCCCAGGCTTTTTCCCCTGCCAGGCTTACAACGAAGGGACCAAATTTTGTGGGCCCAGGAGGGGGCTGAGTCCCATCTGCAATCTCATCACCCTAGGGCTAGGTTTCTCAAGGCGTCGGATTATACTCCCTGCCTGGGGTTTAATGGGTGACAGAGTTGGTCGCTTCAGAAGGTCATAGCCGCGGGTATGGCTCATTTACGGCTTGGATCCCTCCCTTACTTTTCCAGGGCTAGGTCTTTCAGTCCTCCGTTACCTACGGCCGCAGTTGATAGGGGCCTCTGAAGTTGATAGAGGCTTTGAATTTGAAGGCTGCTCGCGGGGGTCGTGCAGGAATCCACTTCCAAAGATTGGCTGGCTTGGGGGCTGTCCCATGTGGGAATCAGTGATCACTTAGGATTTGGATTTCCAGAGCTCAAGTTTTTTGGGGAAGGTGAATTGGGATTTTTTGAATGGGCTCAGATAGTTTAGGCGTAAACGTTTAATTATGATAGTTTGAATTTTTCTTTGCATTTTCTTGAACGGCGCATTCTTACAGAATTTACAAGGATGTTGTATGGGTAAGGATTTGTTACGGTAGGCTCTGTATGTGTCAACGAATGAATAAATTAATACACGCAAGGAATTCTTGGGATGGGGGATGCAAAGGCAAGTAGAACTTGTAATAGGTGTCAGATGTTTGAATGAATGTTCTTATGGACTGAAGTTTTTCAGGGTGTAGGCTTGTATAGATTTTTGGAGGTGGGTAAGGAAAGTTGATGGAGGTGTTAATTTGAGCAGGGTGCAAATTATGCCATTGTGATTTTATGCCATTGGGCAAGTTATTTAACATATTTAGGGCACAGTTTCCTTTGCGGTTGGTGGAATAATAGTGTTCAGTGTATTAAATTAGGTCAACTCTATAAAGCACTTAATAGAGGACCTGGTTTATAGTAAGTACTTCATTAGTTATTATGATAGTAACAACGAGTATTACTGGTTATGTGGACCTTTGTAGACCAGCCTGGAAACCTAATCGCTGAATAAAGTTATACTGGGGAGGGGTAATGTTTTATGGCTTCTTAATAACTTAGTTATAAATCTTTGGAATGTAGCCTATTTGTAGTTTTGGAGTCTCTCTGCATTTTCTTACTAGGCTTGAACAGTAAGTAACCTTCAGAAGGCTTGGAACAGTAATGTTCAGAAGGTGTGCCTTTGTTTTCAGAGGACTACATCTCTTGGCATTTAAAGAGTTTCTTTTAAAAGTTGTACAAATTAATGTTATCTTTCTAGTCCTTAGCAATAAGCTAGGGCAGGGTTGATGCTTTCTATCATCTTCACTGTTGCATTTGAGAAAAACTAAGTAAACAGGGAACTCAGTCTAGTAGAAAGGATGTCCATCTGGGTGTTCATCAGACTGGGGTTCCGTTTACTTGCTGCATAATCTTGAACATGTTACTTAACCTCTCTCATTCTCAGTTTTATTAGAAGTGATAGAACCTTTTTCTCTTGTCTTTGTAAAGCTGGCTTTAGGGCTCAGGTTAATGTCATCTCTTCAGAGAAGCTCTCCCTCAACACTTAATCTGAAAGGCTGTATTACTCTACTTCAGATTTATTAATGGCACTTCTTTGATATTTTTGCTTGTTTTTCTTTTACTTAGTAGATAATGAGTGCATGAGAGAAGGACTTTCTCTTGTTCGTCAGTGTATGCTCAGCTCATGCCCTTTTTGCCATCTAGTATGCACTGACTTAGGTTAACCATGTACAACAGCATGAAATATTGCCTGGTCCTGTGCCATCTTCACGGTGGTTGGTAAGTTCGAGTTGGTATGCTGTGGCTATTGTATTGTGTTTTAAGTGCCTTTCAACCTGAGGGCTCATCTTCCAGTGCTGTATTAGACAGTGTTCTGTTGTGATCCGTAGGGTTTTCATTGGTTGATTTTTGGAACTAGATTGCCAGGCCCTTCTTCCCAGTCTTAATCTGGAAACTCCTGAAACCTGTGCACTGTGGATGACCCTGATGGTATGTGAAATGCCAGTGGTGTCACTTCCAGTATCATAGCAACTTGCATGTCACCAAAGTATGACGAACTTGATGGATGGCGGTTCAATTCATTGTTGTGTTGTTGTTATGTGCCGTCAAGTCGGACCTGACTCAGAGCGACCCCTCCTTCGATTTCTGAGACAGTATCACTATGGAAGTAGATTGCCCCATCTTCCTTCCGAGGAGTGGCTGGTGGG
>NW_006921711.1:1706787-1708008 GCF_000298275.1 Orycteropus afer afer | reverse complement strand
TTAGCAGTCAAGTGCCTTAGGCACTGTGCTGCCAGAGCTCCCTAATTCATTATAGTCGAAGAAAAACTATTTGATTTCTCTTTCTGCTGACTTTGAACACTCTTTATACAGTCTTCTACCCGGCGGCCATAAGCCTGTCCAGATCTTTCCCATATAAACAACAAAACCTTTCCTGGGACTATACTTACGCTGGGAGCACTGGTGGCATAGTGGGAAGGCATTTGGCTGCTAACCAGAAGGCCGGTGGTTCAAAACCACCAGCTGCTCCATGGGAATAAGATGAGGCAGTTCACTTCCTCAAAGATTTACAGCTTTGGGAACTCAGTGTAGGTCACTGTGAGTTGGAATTGACTCAGTGGTAGTGAGTTGAGGTTTATACTTAGGCAGATGCTTCTCAATCTCTCTTCTTCCCTTCCCATATTTCCCTGTCTCCTTAATTCTCATTCACTCTTCCACCCTCTGCAATCATACCATTGGCAAAGGCTATCTTCATCCTATTAATTTTTGTTAAAATTATAACACTCATGTGCTTTGAGGAATAATTACAAAATACAGGAAGAAAAACAACAAAATAAAAATTTTCCTTAATTCTGCCCCCCAGTGGGGGCCATCTTTCTATCATTTATGTTATATGTGAGATATATGCTTATTTTATTTAATTTTTCCAAAGGTCCTCTTAATTATTAGATTCACTTTTTAGGTGTTGACTTCTAGTATATAACTCTGTTTATCGTTTTCCCTTCTGGAGACCCTTTTGACATTGATGACAGTATTCTTTGTTAATTCTCTTCAGGATTTTTCTCCCTTGGTTTATGTTTCCTTTTCTCTTTATCTCTTAAATGATTATGTCCTTAGGGCTTTTGTCCTTGGTCCTTCTATGTTTTCTCCCTTATTTCATTCCCTTTGGATGACCTCTTCCATTTTCAGTATGTTAGCTCTTAACATTTATGTCATGAAGATGGCATTATTTTCCTTGATGTAGGAAAATAATGCCTACTAAATAAATCTGTGTGATTGAACTATAGGTACTTCAAATCCAGCATATCTCAAATTGGACCCATGTTTTCTCCCAACTCCATGTCTAGTGTGATCCTTGTCTTTGTTGTTGTTGTTGTTTGCCATCGAGTCGGCCCCCGACTCATAGCGACCCCTCCTTGGGTTTCCAAGGCAGTATCACTACGGAAGTAGGATTGCCCAATCTTCCTTCCGAGGAGTGGCTGG
>NW_006921711.1:1688478-1706117 GCF_000298275.1 Orycteropus afer afer | reverse complement strand
ACCAGCCACTCCTCAGAAGGAAGATGGGGCAATCTACTTCCGTAGTGATACTGCCTCAGAAACCCAAGGAGGGGTCACTATGAGTTGGGTCCAACGCGACGGCACATAACAACAACATTATGTCTTGGGATGTCTCTCCCACCTTCCAGCTACTCACATGTCCTCATCTCTTAAATATTGACTACTTCTCTCATTTGATCATTCCTCACATTACATCCTGTATCACTTTAAAGCATCCATTAACACTATTATGTGCTTACTCACCCACACCTCAGATCTGGCTATCACTTCCTTAGGTGGGACTGTGTCTTCTCGCATCCCCTGTTGTCTAAGTTTGTGACACATAGTAGGTTAACTAAATCAGTGAAGATATTGAGAGGGGAATATAGTGAGATGCACAGAAGGATGAGGGGTAGGTATTTAACCAAATTCATGTGGTGTAAAGATCTTGAGTTCAGAAACCTTCTGTCTGAGAAGGACAGATAAATATTATTGAGTGAAATTATTAAAATTTATTAATCATTTGCTTTCAAAATTGAAGCACCTAAAAAGTGCATTTTTGTATTTTTAGCCTAGTTCTTTATTTTTCTATTTTAGACTTCTTTTTTAAACAAATGCTTCTAATAAACCAGTTCTTAACCTTATCCTCTGGGGGAAGTAAAGGAATAAACACACTTTCAATTTCTTGTGAGAGTTTTAAAAATAATACCTGTGTGTTACAGGGCAAAGATGAGCTTTGAGCTAAATATGTTTTGAGAGGGGATCTAGACTAATGATTGACCTAAAGATGAAAACCACATATTGCTCTCTGACAGAATGGTATGACTTCTGCTTCTAAAGTTGGAGGGAAAGAAAACTTGCCCTTGTTTATCTCTTATTTTAAATATGTCTTCTTGACAGATGTTAAAAGTCTGGCGGTATGGATAAATCTTGACAACATGATGCTGAGTGATATAAGCCAGATACAAAAGGACAAATTGTATGATCCCACTTATATGAAATATCTCAAATAAGCAAATGCAAAGAGACCAAAGTTTATTAGTGATTATTGGGGGTGGTTGGAGGGGGAAGGAGGAGTTATTGCTTAAGGTACACTGAGTTTCTGTTATTGAGAAGGAAAAAAACTGGGAACGGATAGTGGCAATGATTATACAACATGATGAATGTAATTAATGTCACTGAATTATACACGTAAAAATGGTTAAAAGGGCAAATGTTTTGTTATATATATTTTTCCACACACATACACGCAAAACCTCTATCTGGGTGGTTTGAGGATTGCAAAGTCTATAAGATTCAGTCTTTACTCCCATGTGTATAGGTTTGTCAGTTTATTACAGAGGGCTATGACGGCACACATACAACTTTATATATGTGCTGTCCATAAGAGAGAAACTCAGTATGTGGTATTTCAGAGAGGAGCAGCCACATTTAGTTGTTGGTGGGGTATCACTTGAGGTTAAAAGGACACATGCTAATGGGTATTCAGAGTGTCCCAAGGGTAGAGAAGGGCATGAACAGACTTGGGGGCCACACTTTTATGCTGTGTGGCGGAGTGGGAAATAGAACTTGGTAGTGGAAAGAAAGACCAGTTGATTCCTTGAAGCTACCAAGGTAGGCTGGAATTCTGTTTGTACATTTGATGGTTGAGGCTTATTGGAGGATTTTCAGAGGTACAGGTCTTGACAAAGTTTGTTTAGACTTCAGGAAAGATAGAGACTGGGAATTGACAGATCCACTAGGAACAAAATTTGCACTGTAGATTAGGGATACTAGGACCTCAACTAGGTAGTGTAGAACTGAAGGAAAGGTACTTCCTTTTCCTTTTGAAATTAAAAAGCAGAAAATTAGCATTAGCAGGACATTAGCAGAATTAGGAATAATAGATTTGGAGGTTAGGATAAACACATAGTACATTTAGTATACATCTTTACTATTTTTGAAGTGTGTTTGCATGTCATACATACATTTCATGTTTTCTCTTTTTTTTAAAATTAATTTTGTTGTTGAGAATATACACAGCAAAATATATATCATCACTTTCCACAGGTACCATTTAGTGACATTGGTTATATTCTTCAAGTTGTGCAAACATTCTCACCCTTCTTTTCTTAGTTATTTCTTCCCCATTAACATAAATTCACTGCCCCCGAAAGTTCCTAGCAAATCTTCAAGTTGTTGCCTATTTGATCCCATATAGATAGTTGTTAAAAGAGAATGCTCAACAACCACTCGGAGGGGGATCTATATAGGAGACCCTGATAGAGAGGGAGAACAATATAGAACAAAACTGAAAATCATTTGGAAAAAAGGGGAGGACCAGGTTTGCTGGTCTGATAGAGCCTGGTGGAACCACTGAGACTATGGCCCCTAGCTGCCCTTCAGGTCTGGAACTGAACCCACAACTGTGGCTTCCAGCCAAGCAAAAGACCAGCATAGGAGTGGAACATTTACCTGAGGTAGATACACTCCTTGGAGAGAATAATCATGGGAGAAAGAAGGGCTGTTTATGCACAGGGAGACAGCTCAGAGGGCAGGGGTGCATGGAGGGATGGACACAGGGAAGAGGTGACTGTCGGGAGAAAGTGGGAGGGGAGCTGTTGTATTGTGGTGAGTTGTAGTCAATGTCATGAGACAAAGTGTATGTGAACTGCTGTATGGAAAGTGAATTTGCTCCGTAAATTTTCACCCAAATCACAATTAAAAAATAAAAATAAGAGGATTTTGACCCATTGTGAAAAATGTGATACCTGATGCCATTGACCAATTTGTGTGGGAATTGTCGAATGGGAACCTAACTTGCTGTGTAAACTTTCACCAAAGACATAATAAAATAGTATTAAAAAATAAATTAAGGTATATTATCATTTAAAAAAAAAAGTGGAAGAAGAGGAAAAAAAGACAATGCTCAAGGCAGATCTTTTTGGCTAGCTTAGGTAAAGTATTGTTTGGTTTTAAAACGACTTAATGGGGTAATTTTGGTTTTAGGTTTAAAGATTATCTCAGGGCAATAGTTTCAGGGGTTCATCCTCCTCCATGGCTCCAAGAAGTCTGGAGTCTGAGAATTTGAAATTGTGTTCTGCATTTCCCCCACTTTTTGTTAGGATTCTTTTACAGAATCTTTATCAAAATGTTCAGTAATGATAGCCAGGAACCATCTAGTTCTGGTCTCATGACAAAGGAGGCAGTTGTTCATGGAGTATATTCCATACCCTCCTATTCCTGACTTTTATTCTGCCTGTGTTGCTGCAGGTAAATAGACACCATTTGTTGTGCCTTGGATGACCACTTGCAAACTTTTAAGACCCCAAGCACTATGAGGAGGTAGAACAGAAGCACTAAGCATGTTATTAGGCCAATTAACTGGGATGTCCTATGAAACCATGACCCTAAAACTCCAGACCAAGAAACCAAATCCCATGAGGTTTTTGGTTGTACCTAAGCAGCCTCAGTTGCTACTGTTTTTGTTGTTGTAAATACATCTATTGCACAGTTTTTACCAACTCAACTTTTTACAGTTGTACAACTGACAGTAAATAAGATAATCAGCTGTGCAACCCTACCCGTTAATCAGTGTGATTTTTTTCCATCATCATTAACCTCCTCTGTCTCACTCTTGGTAACTGCTAATAAATTTTGTTCTCTATACATTTACCTGTTACTGTCTTTTAATATAAGTGAGCTTATACGGTATTTGTCCTTTTTGTGATTGTTTTATTTCATTCAACATGTCTTCCAGCTCCAGTCATATTGTAGCATGTATTAAGACTTCCTGTTGGCTGAGTCCATTGTATACATATCCTCTTTTGTGAGATTGATATTAAAATTAGGAACCTGAGGTTTAGAAGGATAGAAGAATTAATCCAGGATCTTAAGTTGGGATTCAGCTGCAGCTACTTTTATTCCCAATTCTAAAGTGTTTTGAATATGCTGTGTTTTGGATGCTGAAGGAATTGCTTGTGTATATTAAAACATTTAAAAAATTTTTAAAAAGGCAATGCATGACACATTGTAAATTTAGAAGTTAAAAGACTGTCACAAGTAAGCATGTGGTAATTTCTCAGAATAGAAAATCTGGAAAGTATCATTAGAATGATCTAGTCCATTGCCTATAAGGAAGACCAATTAATACTACTAATACTCAAATTTATGCACCAACCACTAAAGCCAAAGATAAAAATATTGAAGATTTTAACAAATTTCTGCAATCTGAAGTTGACCAAATATCTTATCAAGATGTATTGATAATTACTGGTGATTGGAAATTGACTATGCAAAGGCATTCGATTCTGTGAATCATAACATGGATGACATTGTGAATGGGAATTCCAGCACACTGATTGTGCTCATGAGGAAACTGTACATAGACCAAGAGACAGTCAGTCATTCAGACAAAACAAGTGGATACTGCATGTTTTAAAATCAGGAAAGGTGTGTGTGAGGGTTTTGTCCTTTCACCATACTTATTCAATCTGTATGCTGAGCAGATAATCTGAGAAGCAGCTGGACTATATGAAGAATGCAGCAATAGAATTGGAGGAAGATTCGTTAGCAATCTGTGATATGCAGGTGATGCAACCTTGCTTGGTGAAAGTGAAGATGATTTGAAGCATTTATTGATAAAGATTGAAGACTACAACCTTCAATATGGATTAGACGTCAGCATAAAGAAAAGAAAAATTCTTACAACTGGACCAGTGAACAACATCATGAAACATGGAGAAAAGTTTGAAGTTGTCAGGGATTTCATTTTACTTGGATCCACAATCAGTGCCCATGGAAGCAGCAATCAAGAAATCAGATGTCATATTTCACTGGGCAGTCTGCTGCAAAAGACCTTTTTAAATTGTTGAAGAGCAAAGCTGTCACTTTGAAGTGTAAGACACAAGCCATGCTATTTTCAGCAGCCTTATATGCATGTGAAAGCTGGACAGTGAATAAGGAAGACTGAAGAAGAGTTGATGCATTTGAATTGTGTTGGGGAAGAATATTGAATATACCACGAACTGCCAGAAGAACAAACAAATCTGTCTTGGAAGAAATACAGCTGGAATGTTCTATAAAAGTGAGAATGGTGAGACTTTGTCTTACCTACTATGGTCATATTGTCAGAAGGGACCAGTTCTTGGAGAAGGATATCATGGTTGGTAAAGTAGAGAGTCAGCATAAAAGGGGAGGACTCTCACCAAGATGGATGGACATAGTAGCTGTGATGATGGGTTCAAGCAACAATTGTGAGGATGGCACAGGACTTGGCAGTGTTTATTTCTATTGTATATAGGGTTGCTGTGAGTTGGCATAGACTCAACAGCACCTAACAACAGCAGCAGACTTCCTATCCACGGAAAATTTGAGATAATAAATGAGTATGGTTTAAAGGGGCTAGGTTTGTGGTATTTTGTTTTATAGGAAAAGCAAGCTAATACAGAGTCTGATGCAAAAATTTTATTGTTGATCCAAGAAGACAGGTACCAGGTCTAAAATACTTAAAAATTACTTTGTAATTTTAAAAGCATTTAGGATACTTCTTAAATCTTATTTTATTGCACAATTTAGATATTTGTGTGAAAACCAATGGAAGCAAAGTAAGAAAGGCAAATGTGATTCTGGAAAAATGTTTTAAATGCCTACCTCAATAAAAGCCTGATTTCCTAATATGTAAAAAGCTGATAAGTGAGAGAGAGAAAAAAAAAAAAAGATTGTGAGGATGGAACAGGGCCAGGCAGTATTTCATTCTGTTGTATACAAGGTCTCTATGTGTCGAAGCTGACTCGATGGCACCTAACAACAACAGTCCGTCGTACTCTCATTTTATGAATTCCGAAGAGTATCTTGCTCCACATTACATCATAGGTCCCCAACCTGGTTACCTGACTCTCCTTACTTACTTTGAAGCTGAGAGATAGAGGATATCCCTTTGGACTGGAGGAGCCTGAGACTTGAGAGAGCTGAGTTCTTTCTCTGTGAGTGTATAATGTTTGGATAGTTGGAAAGGAATGAGATTGAGATTTCAGAGTAGGAAACTTAAGTGTAGGAGGGTTGCTAGTGACTTTTGTAATCTAAAATTCTGTGAGTAAGCATAAAACTGTGCGTAGAGGACAGTTTAATTTGGCCAAGCTTTTCGCAAAATCACGGTCTTACAAAATTGTTCAGGGAGAAAGTTCAACGGGACTTAGCCTTACACCAATTAAATAAATAATCAGTCAATCAATAAACTTGCCGAACACCTATAATTGGAGCTGTTATTTATTGAACAGTACTTTGTTAGAAGTCTTATTTGTGTTTGATTTTTAGTTCTCATCTAATTTTCATAAGGTAGCTCTGTTTTTTCTTTTTTTAGATGAAGAAATTAATACTTAGAGAGACCAAGTACCTTGCCCCAGAGTCACATAGATGTTCAATAGCATAGCTTGGGTTTCAACAGACCTTTTAAAATAAGCCTGGTGATTTCTGCTAATATGTTTTTAGAGAGAAAATGCTATAGTTAACATTATTAAGCTTATTTTTGGCCAGGCTCTTTATGTAGATTTTCACAGTATTCCTCAAAGTTTGGGCATTTGTGTACCTCTTTTCTGGTCACGTAGTGCCACTCTGACAAGAATATGCCACAAATGGGATGTCCTTAACAAACAGGAGTTTATTCTCTCACAGTTTGGAAGGCTAGAGGTCCGAGTTAAAAAGTGCCAGACTCTAGGGGCTGGGTGAAAGCCCTCGATCTTGGACTTGAGCTCTGCCCCTTGCTCCCGGCCCAGTGAAGCTAGAGGCATCTCTTCACTCAGGCAGCTACTGGCTGCTGAGGCTAACAAGTCCAACGTCGACAAATAAAATGGCATAGTCCCGATGTTAACCAAACTACGTGGCAGGCCATTCATTCAAGTCCATTGAAAGTCCCAAGGTCGGCAGAGCATGGCAGGCTGCTGAACAATGACACGGCTACATGCAGGGTTCAAGTGTGCAGTAAGCTAGAGACCATTCCCAAAGCTGTTTTTTTATATATGGAAAGCAGACCACATACCCAAAGCAGCTACTCAGTTGCTCTTATAGATTCCACCATGGAGTTAATTACCAATTTTACCATGGGGAATAACTACGTTCAGCTGCCCAGCCACTCAACCAGGCCCAGCCAAGTTGACTTACAAACATAAGCACAACCACTTTCAAAATTTTTGCCTAATCTGAGTACTAGCAATTACTTTTATTTTATATTTTAAAAAATGGGTTTTAGTTAAACTGACTTTTTAATTAACTTGACTTTGACCTGAGCAAGAATGCTAGTAAAATCAATAGCTTGATGTTATTTTAAAATATTCATTATAATAAATAAAACGACTGAAATTGAAAATCTTTGTCTAAATGCTGTCTAAAACCATTTTGCCTGAATAAACACAGGTGTGATATTTTGGGAAACACTGCATTGTCTCAGTTAATCTTTGTAATGTTCCAGTGAGGTGAATACTGTTATTATCCCCAAATTACAGGCTTAGCATTGTCATAACTTGGCCAAGGTCATACTGCTTATAAGTGGCAGAGCCTGAACCTAGGCTAGTCTGTAGATTCTAAAGGCCATGCTCTTAAAGCCCATGATGTTCCATCATGTCATGAAACCTCCTGTTTGTGTCTCTGAGATGGCGCATATCAAGTATTTATAAAAAATGATCCAGAATAGGTTAGGAGGTAGACAGAGGACCCAAGTAAGGCTTTCTAGGGCACTTTTGTGTGAAATTTTTTTCGTTACAGGCAAGTGAAAATTAACAAGTTGTATTAATGAGACTTGTTGCCTGGACTTGGGGTTGAATCAGGTGGTGATTTATATTTCCTTTTTGTCTCCCCTGCCAGCTCCGTTGCCAGTGACTGATCCTTCACCCCTTTAGGTAAAACTTTATAATGTCATCATACTTGAACATTTATCTAATGTAGAACCTTACTGTTATTCTTTCATCACAGCCCCTTGTTTATTTCCTTCATAGGAGTTACAGCTAGTATTTTGGTTTTTTGGGAACAATTGATCTGTCAGGTGTATACATCTGGAGAAAAGCTAAAAGCCTGAGAAGCTAGTTAGGGGTTTGTTGCAAAAATCCAAGGCCTCACAAATGGAAATAAAGAGGTGTCTGAGGACTCAACAATGGGTATGAAGGTTGAGAGGGATTGCAATGAACTAATTAAGTGTTTGACCTTGAAGGAATAATATAGTAATGGTATTATGCTGCTGCTGTTGTTACGTGCCGTCGAGTTGGACTCAACTCATAGCAACTCCTCCTTGGGTTTCCGAGGCAGTATCACTATAAAAGTAGATTGCCCAACCTTCCTTCCAAGGAGTGGCTGGTGAGTTTGAACCGCCAGCCTTCTGGTTAGCACTCAAGTGCCTTAGGCACTAAGCTACCAGAGATCCTAATGGCATTATAGTAGTAGTGAAATTTGAAAGGAGGAGACATTATCTTTTTGAATATTTAGCATGTTAAAACTGAAATGGATTCAGCAATGCATAAAAAAAGTTCTACACCATGACCAAATGGGTGTGCAAGAATGGTTCAACATTTGAAAAATCAATGAATATATTAAATACACTATATCAACAGGCAGCTAAAGAAACCAAAACCAAACCAAACTCACTGCCATTGAGTCAGTTCAACTCATAGCAACCCCTCCTTGGGTTTCCGAGGCAGTATCTCTGCAAAAGTAAATTGCCCAATCTTCTTTCTGAGGAGTGGCTGGTGGGTTTGAATCTCTAGCCTTCTGGTTAGCAGTCAAATGCCTTAGGACTATGCCACCAGAGCTCCTAAACTAAAGAAATCCCCAATGAAATAGTTAAAGGATTGGTGAGAACACAAGAGCTAAGTTTGAGGCTCCCAGTGAGTAGAGATTGGTATAATAAAACAAGCAGGGAGGGCAGCTTTATGGAAATCAGGCTTGTAGTTTATAACCATGTCATAAAATCCATATTTCCTTTCATAATCTAGTCTAACCTTCCCTGTCTGTGTAATTAGTTTAGTGTACAGTTAAAAGTTAAAAAAGTGTAACACTTTAATAAAAAGTTTACTTGAAAAAATAAGCACTGAGGAAAAAAAAAAAAGAAGAAACCTTTTGAATGCCAGATTTTACTATAGAGAATTTATTGGTACCCTTAGAATATTAGTGGTGAGTTTCCAGGAATCTCAGGAAGGAACCTGAGAAATTTAGTTTGAAAGTGTGAGGGAGCCATTATGATGCTTTGATAAAGCAGTAAAATAATTTTTCCTTGTGTGCTTACCTCAGTTTGGGTCATTAAAATTTGGAGAAAGTATATTTCATCTTGTACAAACCTGATGGGCGGGTTCCTATCTTTCATGGACCCACCTTTACCCCTGAACTTGTTGTTTTCTTTCCTTTATATCATGGTTACCTATTTGAGGGTATGATTTCTTGTTTCCTTCAGGGTATGTTCCAGTGAATTTAAAAATTAATTCTGTGCTATAATAAATGTAGAAAGGTCTGCTATCTGGGGAGTCATTGGAGAATCTCTTTGAAGAGTAGGGAATCTTTTGATTAAATAAGTAATCCTTTCCCCTGCTTCAATGTATTTTATAGTACATTCATATTTCTATTTGAGTAATTAAAGCTAAGCTTATTGGGAAGTGACTTAATACATTGAAGTTTTAGTGTAAGAAAAATTAGCTTTACACTGTTTAGAATGATGAGCTGGTTTATAAACATTTCTGTTTTCCTCTGTCTTGAATGTTGTTTGTATTTGTTTGATCTTTTTTCAACCATTCAAGCAATGGATTTATTTTTGGACTCTTACAGTTTATCAAATTAGGGTTGTCTTTCTTTGAGTTAAAAACAAAAAAACACAACTTTGGCAAGTAAACTTCATTACAATTCTGAAATTTCTGTATTAATCAGCTTTCACCTGAACTTGACACATTGTTCTGGATGATTAAAAATTATGTTATTTAGTGTTTGCCTGACAATAACATGGGCATAATTTAGTAACAAATGATTCAGTAACTGGAAAAATGTCCTACAAAAAGCAAACCCAAAGTGTAGTCGATTCTGATTCATAATGACCCTGTAGGACAGAGTAGAACAGCCCCATTGGGTTTCTAAAGCTGTGATCTTTATGGGAGCTGACTGCCATATCTGACTGTCACATCTTTCTCCTGCAGAGCAGCTGGTGGGTTTAAACTACTGACCTTTTAGTTAGCAGCTGAACACTTAACTACTGCTCCACCAGGAATCCTTAAATGCCCATAAAAGCCTTTGAAAGTAAAGAAAGAGTTTATCTTTTGCAGTTTATATGTAATAATCTAGCATTTAATTAATTCATTCGTTTAACAAACATTAGTGAATTAAACATCAACAGTGTGCTGGTTTATAAAGATAAGACATTGTCTTATTTAATTAGTATCCTGACTTTTTATTCCTTGTTTTCTAATCTGCTATCTCTATAGGTTGTAGTCATTGATGGTAAGAGTAGTTGTGTTTTATCCCAGATCACAGTGGTGAAGTTAGGGTTATCACCACCAGTTTTGATCAAATCAATCCTGAATCATGGTGGTGTGTGTCAGAGTTGTGTTGTTTTCCATGGGCTTTTTTCAGTGACTGTTTTTTTTTTTTTTTCGCATGTAGATCACCGGGCCTGTTTCCAAGACACCTCTGCGTCTTTTTGTTGGTAGCTGAGCACTCAGAGCTAGTGTTACAACTAAATTAATCTCACTTCTAGCCCAGTGTGTTTCTTTCTTTCTTTCTTTTTCTTTTTTTTTTTACGGCTTCTGTGTTTTATATAACCCTGTGGTGAAACCTTTGGAATAGCTTCTTTTAATGCAAATGTCACATAGCTAACCGTTGAATATATGACTCAACCATAAAATGTTGTAACATAGGGTCTAAAGTTTTTGTTCTTTATAAACACATGTGTACTGTTCTGACCTTACCTAATTCATAAACACTTTTCTTTCCTTTCAGATTTCTCTAAAATTAATCATGATTGATACCAGAAATCTAGTTTTGTTTTTGATGGTTGCAGTTGCTTCTTTCTGCATACAAATAATTAGAATAATGTTAAACTTGCATTTTGACAGGTGGAAAGCAGATGTGAGTTAAGAGCTGGAATGTTGTTTATCACTACAAAATGTTTCGAATTTATTTAGACAGAAACTTAATTTGGCCTAAATGATCCTTTGAAAAAACTGCGTGGTTTTAAAAGTTGAACATTAGTCTCTTTTAAATTTATAATGAGCTTATGCCCAGAAAACACTGAAGGTAGTTATTATCATTTTGAATGTATTTTAGATCTCTTGTCTCATTTGTAGAGGTAGCTTTGTAGCATAAATTACTTCATTTCTATTCAGTAGCCTGGTTTAGGTTAAGGGCAAAAGAAAATAGAACACTTAAAATATACCATGTTGTTGTTATTGTTATGTGCCATCGAATTAGACCAGACTCATAGCAACTCCTCCTTGGGTTTCCGAGATGGTATCCCTACGGAGGTAGATTGCCCAACCTTCCTTCTGAGCAGTGGCTGATGGGTTTGAACTGCCAGCCTCTTGGTTAGCAGTCAAGTGCCTTAGGCACTACACTAAATGATTCCATGTGGAAGGTTGTGGGAACACTCAGTTATTCAAGAGATTTACTGTGCATACTGTGTGTGCATGTGTGTATGTGTGTGTGCACACATATAATTATTTGAAGCAAAAGTTGAAGCTTTCCTACTGGTTCATATTTTTCTGAGTATTTTTGATGTTACGGTAGAGTTTTAGATATTTTTTAATAATTAAATAAAAGAAACTTTGTATAAATTTTACTCAAAAAGATGACCTACATGGTTAGTAGTTGATTTAATTAATTTTTCATTGTGTTTCATTTTATAGAGAACTAGTCAGCCAAGCCAGGCAGTATACTATTGCTGCTGAAAAGAAGAATTATCTTCAAGAGGAGCCTGTGTCTGCTCGTAGAAGGAACATCAGTCAATTTGATTGGGCTCTCATGAGACTAGATAATTCTGTCCGAAGAACTGGCCGCATCCCAAAGACACTTCTACAGAAAGTCTTTGATAACACGTGCCACTCAGGTATTTCAAATTTTTCTGTTCAGAAAGTTGAACTCTTTTATAAGAATGTAGAATACATAACTATATATATATATATATATATATATATATAAAACTTGTTATTTCTAATTGTCAAATTCTGTTGATTATCATGATTTTATGCTATGACTCATTTTTCTATTCGAGTCTGAATCTGCTGGGTAAAATTGGGAGTAATTAAGACATTTTGTTCTAGATGTTTATTCTAAAGTCAGCAAATAAAAATGGTCTTTTTTGCTTTCATAGCTTGTAGAAGAGTCACTTTCAGCAGTGAATTATTTCAGAAGATACTAATTTTCCTTAATCTTCTATTGTATGGTATCAGTTTTCCTAAAATAATCTCATGTGACAGATTTCCAGAAAAACTAATCATTATTTCCCTTTCATTTTCACTGAGGTACTAAAATCTGCTTGGGTCACTTATGACTTTAATAATCTGATGAAAACTATAGGTACTCAATCCTCACCCCCCCAATGCCTACTTAAGATTTTTATATGCACTTTCAGGGCATTTAACAGCTTTGTGAAGTCCATCCATAGATTTCAACCACATTAAGAAGTGTAGTTGTAGAACTTAATAATGAGGGATACCAAAGAAATTTTTATAACAGCATAATCGAGAGCATTTAAAGACTCTTGGTATCATTTCTTTCTCTAATTTGTCTTTTGTCTTTTGTTTTTTAATAGTTTTATTGAGCTACCTTACAATTCACCCATCTGAAGTGTATAGTTCAGTGGCTCTCACAGAGTTGTACAATCATCACTGCAGTCGATTTTAGAGCATTTTCCTCACCTACTCCCCTAGCCGTCCCCAATCTCCTCATCTCTTCCAGCACTAGGTCCACTACTAGGTGACTACTAGTCTACTTTCTGTCTGTGTAGATTTGCCTATTCTGGATATTTCACATAAATGGGATCATACAGTAGGTTATTTTGTTTTGTTTTAAAGTCAAGTTTTCAGGTGCATGTAGATAAAAAGTCCTGGGTAAAGAGAGAAGGAAATTTTTAGTTTGTAACTGATTATAATTTAAATTTGTTATTCCTGGGTTTTACTTGCCCTGCTTTGTACAATGTTACCAGACAGTGAAAAGCGTACTTAGTCTTTGAATTGTAGCAAGTACTGCTTATAAATTAGATTCTTTATATTTAATCATGATTGCAGATTACATAGATTCATGATCTTAGCTTCCTTAACAAAGCAAATTAATGTTAAAAATTCAAGTTACAACTTTCAATGAAAGTGTAAATGATGCTTGTGGTTGAGGTTAGGATTTTTCCATTTATGGCTACTTTCTTAATATTACCTTTGGTAGGCCAGTTGACTTGAATATTTTACAGATTGCAGTTTCAATTTTATTGTTTGTATGGTATCTGTGTTAAATGTTATCCATTAACCTTGCCTTTTTTTTTAAATAGGTAACCCAGGTGGTAATCAAGCCTTGCTTCTTTTACGCAGCTGTGGTTCGCTGTTGCCTGAACTAAAGCCCTCAGAGCGAACAGAATTTGTTCATAGGATATGGGACAAACTTCAGAAATTGGGTATGATAGTTTGATTATAGATATGTGTAAAAGGTGTAGGTATTTTTTTATTTTCAGGAACAAGAAGTGTTTCTTTACTTAAATGCTGTAATTCAATTTTATGGAATTACGCTACTTGATTTATGATTTTTTTTTGTAATATGATTTATTTGATGAGTTATAGTGACATCTAGGGGCATTAATAATGAAATATTTTTTCTTAACTTTTCATAAGCACTACTTTCGTAGTAAGTTAAGAAAAAGAACAAAGTAGAAAACTGTCAAAGTTATAAATACATGTCCCATTTGACCATGCAGTTAGATGCAGATAGAGAAAGTATTTTTGGAAGGATATACTAGGAACTGGTAAGTACTGGCTATAGTGTTTATTCTATACCTTTTGGAACTTTTTCAATTTTGAACCAAGTGAATATAGTAACTCTTCAAAAAACGTTAAAAGGCCATTTGAAAAAATCTTTAACATATTCAAATCTAAAACCAACAACTAATACCATGTAATATGGCAAGGAAAGACGGTGTGAAAAAAATAATAGGTGTTGTGGTTATTTACCTGTAAAATCCCAGAAAATCAACTACAGTAAAGTAGCTAGACATAAAAAATGTTCAATTATCTCTAACTTTCCTAGTTAGGAAATAAAATGGATTAAAAAAATCAAATTCAGTATAGCCACAAAAATATAAAATATGTAGGAATATCATTCAAGAAATGTGTAGGACCTATATGAAAAGTGAGTAAAGACAGAGATACTACAGAGTAAAGATAGATCCTTACAATTTTGAATTCTTCTGGAATTCATTCTGATGACTGATGTTTCTAATTTATATAAAATACAGATAAATGTTGGATTTCAGGATGAAATGTTTTTGGCATCCATAGAATTATACCCTAGTAGTTGTTATCAGCCTGCAAAAGGAAAAAGGAAATGAAACTTGGTAACATTCTGCTGCTTAACGTTGATCTTGACCAAAATCAGTATGAAAAGCCCGAATAGATGTCATCGGATTTTGAATAGTTTCTTCAGCTTCTCCATTAACATTCCAGCTAGAGTGAATCCCTTCACAGGATTTTAGAATATAACTTCCTTTGGCTGTGGAGCTGTAGCCAGCTGTATTATATAGAATGTAATCTGAGTTGTATTATATAGAATGTAATCTGAATTGATGGTATTTTAAAAGATGTTTTCAGACACTGTATAGTAATTTTGTTGCATAAGGATGTTGCAGGTGTTCAGTTGTGCATGGTTTGCTATAAGGCCTATGTAAAATGTTAGAGATTGGGTTCTCTAAGTTGTATTCCTAACATACCACCTAGGTTCAAATCCTATGGTCACTTAGGAGCCGTGTGTCCTTGGACAAGTTGAATATATTTCCTGACCTGTAAATTTTCTTGATCTATAAGATTAGGATGATAAATGGTGCCTGTCTCAAAGCTGTTGGGAGAGGTAACTGAGCTTCTATATGCAGAGCACTTAGTACAGTGCCTGAAACATAGTAAGTCCACATGTTTGCTTCAGTCCACATGTTTGCTACTATCAAAACAAGTATTAAACACGTTTCTGCTGCATAGAATCTCCCTGTCTGGTATCAGGTGTTGACCGCCATCCTGTGTGTCTACAGGCAGTTGGATAAAAATATGAAACTTAGTTGATGAAAAGTAGTGAAACATATGCTAGGACTCGAGACTGATGTGGTGGCCATGATGTCAGGAGTAAAGTGGTTAAAGGAAGGCTGAGTGATAACCTTAATTGGTGTAGCCATAGGCAAATGGGCGCAGAAAGATTTCAAAGGGCATTTGGAATGAATGTGATTAACAGCATCAGACTGGGAATAATTTTTAGCAACTGGAAATGGAGTGGGATTCCTTAAAAAAAGGCTTTGAGTAGCCTGGATAGTAAGCAAGCAAAATTACCAACATAATCTTACCTATAAAACAAACTGCAGTCATAATTCATCCATGTCAGTATGTCTACTAGACACACAAAAATCTTCCAGTCACTTCTAAATATAGTATTGTCAGCATTTTGTAACAGGAAGGAAATACTGTCCTTCATAATTAAGATAACTTGTGATATCTGACTAGGCAGTTACTTACAATTACACATTAATTACTGTCTTAAATGCTTATCTTGCTCTGTTCTGACAGGGTTTCTACATAAATGGGTCTGAGTGTTAAGGTAGATGGGTGAAATGCTAATGTGACATATTTACACACCCTACTTTTTTATCCTTGCTAAATTTAGGTGCACATGATTTATTTCTGTTGTAAGTTAAATACTTTTCTAAATATTTGATTAACAAAAATTTGATTTAACATTTCATTTGTAGGTACTGTGTATGATGTAAGTCACTACAATGCTTTACTTAAAGTCTATATTCAGAATGGATATAAATTCTCACCAACTGACTTCTTGGCAAAAATGGAAGAAGCAAATATTCAACCAAATCGGGTAGGTGTTTGCTCTTGCAAATATTTATTGGTTACATTCACTTTGCTTTTAACCCAGAGAAATGTATTAACTAGCCTATTTCCTTGACAGGTAACGTACCAGAGGTTGATTGCTGCTTATTGTAATGTAGGCGATATTGAAGGTGCCAGGTATGGATCTCTATACATTTGTAAACTTTGTAAACCTAGAATATTTTCACTTTTCTTTTTTTAAAAAAAATCTCTTCTGTAGTAAGGGAAATTATTTTGGAGGCATTTTGATCTAACAAATTTGGTAATATGATTTAAGTAAAATATAAAATTGTTGTGTAAGAGAGGAAAACTAGGTTCATAATTGAAGTTTTAATAAAAAATTTGATTTACCAGACTGGAGGTTTAAAATTGTTGAAGGATAAAACTGGCTATAGGAGCTCTGGTAGCATAGTGCCTAAGGCACTTGACTGCTAAGCAGAAGGCTGGCAGTTCAAACCCACCACCCACTCCTCAGAAAGAAGGTTGGGCAATCTACTTCTGTAGTGATACTGCCTCGGAACCCAAGGATGGGTCGCTATGAGTTGGGGTGACTCAGTGGCACACAACAACAACAACAAACTGGCTATACTTTTTCTTCTTTTTTTGAATACTTCTTAAAGATAATATTCTTAGCCATTTAAACTGTTCATTTTGAGAACTAGAAATAATTGCTTTACCCCATTGATTCATATAAAATATGAATATCACTACTTCTGGATGGGGAGCTGTACTGGCATAGTGCCTAAGGCATTTGACTGCTAACGAGAAGGCTGGTGGTTCAAACCCACCAGCCACTCCTCGGAAGGAACGTTGGGCAATTTACTTCCGTAGTGATACTGCCTTGGAAACGCAAGGAGGGGTCGCTATGAGTTGGATCCCACTCCATGGCCATGGGTTTGGTTTTGGTTTGGATTTCTGGATGGCAGATTTGGGAAATAAGGAATAACGTGAAATATAGAATGTCATTTTAAAGTAAGTGAATTTTATCAAACTTTATGCTTTTTAAAGGTTAATTAGTGTAGAACAAACAATCAGATTTTTAAAAATTACTTTGTATTTTTAATAAGAATACCTCAAGACTTGATATTTCAGAGTGGGATTTGGTGGGAAGGAGTAGGTTTTCACTTTGAAGTTTTAAAAAGTTTATGTTACTATTAAATTTTAAGAACAAAAATAAGAAAAAATAATTCAAGGCCTGATTCTATACATGTTGTAAAAACTGTTTTTGATATATATTTCCAAGGAATACCTTCATTTCTTTTTTGTTACAGCAAGATTCTTGGATTTATGAAAAGCAAGGATCTTCCAGTGACAGAGGCAGTGTTCAGTGCCCTTGTTACAGGACATGCAAGAGCAGGGTAATGTTCAAAACAAGATCTTGGTTCTTAAATGAGGTTTAAGTTATGGAAAGTTATCAAACCATGTTTAGCTACCCCCTTAAAAATTCTGAGTGTGTGAGATAGAGCATATTCATTCTTTTTTTCTTTTTTTTTTTTTTATTTATCGTGATTTGGGTGAAGATTTACAGAGCGAATTCACTTTCCATACAGCAGTTCACATATACTTTGTCTCATGTCA
>NW_006921711.1:1659436-1684690 GCF_000298275.1 Orycteropus afer afer | reverse complement strand
GGGTCCAAGATTATCTTCTGTGTCTGTGTTAATTGGTTTCCCTTTTCTTTGTTGAAGAGCATCTGTGCAGTCCTTCTGCCTAGTCCGCCATCTTGCTGGAACTCCCCATATTCATTCTTTTAATAACTTACTGTTAATGTTTCACACAACTTTAAAACTATTGTGCTTTAAAAATTGAGTCAGATCCAAAATAGCTAACTTTGTGAAACTTATTACTGCAGTGCAGGTGTCCTGAAAATATTTTTATATTTAAGGAGTAATTTAATAATTGTTGTTCTTCCCTTAAAATATCAATTTGAGCCATAACATATTTAGTGTAAGAGGGCACATTATTTGATGGTCATGTAATTATTACACAGTTTGATTTCATTTTTATAAAAACTATTTTTACAAATGTGAGGTGTTTACGATCTTTATTATTTCAAAAACATACCATTTAAGATATTTTTGTCCTCTTTTGATGTTATCATGATTCCGAATTGTGCTTAATAATTTTCAGTTTTAATGTGCGTAGGTCATAAATTTTAATATGCATAGATAATACACTTAGATTGAATAATGATACTGTGTTTGATAATTTGCCATTACTATAGTAATCTGAAGGAGTCCTGTTGGCATAGTGGTTAAAGCGCTAGGCTGCTAACTGGAAGGCCAGTGGTTCAAACCTGTCAGCCACTCTGCAGGAGAAAGATGAGACAGCCTGCTTCCATAAAGATTTACAGCCTTGGAAACCGTATGGAGCAGTTTTGCTCTGTCCTATAGGGTCACTACGACTTGGCATCGAAGGGTTTGGTTTTTGATAGTAATCTATTTTATTTTCTTTTAATTAATGACAGGGATATGGAAAATGCAGAAAATATTCTCACAGTGATGAAAGAAGCTGGGATTGAGCCTGGTCCAGACACATACCTAGCATTGTTGAACGCATATGCAGAGAAGGGTGACATTGATCATGTTAAGCAGGTATGACTTCCGTTACATAAATAAACATTTTAAAATCATTTTATTAACTCACATGGTTTACATGAGGCAAAAACATGTCGTTTATACAACTCTTTTTAAAGTACAGTAGTATTTAAGGATAATTCTTCCTATAATTCTGTACCTTGGTGTTATTACCATCATTGTTGGAGTAGAATATTTTCCATTATTTTATAAAGGAAATAGTAAACCTTTAGATGGTATTTGTTTCTAGCATTTTGAATGTTGGTATTTTAATTTATTTAGATTTAAAATTAAATGAAAAAACCACTGTTTTCTAACTTTTCTAATTTCTGGACTTACCAACAGACTTTAGAGAAGGTGGAGAGGTCTGATCTTTACCTTATGGACCGTGACCTATTGCAAATTATCTTTAGCTTCAGTAAAGCTGGGTATCCTCAGTATGTCTCAGAAATTTTGGAAAAAATTACATATGAAAGAAGATATATTCCAGGTAGTGTTTTATTTACAAATTTGTTTTCATAATTTTTTTAAAAATTTGAATTACAACTCTTACGTGATGGAAAAGGCATTCTCATGATAGGGGACTGTGGGTTGTGGTCGATGAACACAGGACTCTTAAAGACAACTTGGTAAGCTGAAAACAAGTTAATGAGTATATGGGAATGTTTTCATTTGGAAGTGTTTCATAGTTATTTTTAATATATAACTAAAAGATGTCAGATATCCTTTTGGTGTTTACAATTAATAATTTTATCTGTAGTACTGGTTGCAGTAAAAATATTATTTCAGTTCAATAAAAAAGATGTCTTTTCTTCCCAGATGCAATGAACCTCATTTTGCTTTTAATTACTGAAAAGTTGGAAGATACAGCATTACAAATTTTATTAGCATGTCCTATATCAAGAGAAGACAATCTGAATGACTTTGGAAGCTTCTTTTTACGACATTGTGTGACAATGAATACGGTATCCTGTTCATTTTTAATTTGAACACAGTGTAATAAGTAGTGAAATAAGATTTTTTTTTTTAAAATTTTATTTTGATTTGGGTGAAGATTTACAGAGTAAATTCACTTTTCATACAGCAGTTCACATATACTTTGTCTCATGTCATTGAGCAAAATTTACAGTGCAACAGCTCCCCTCCCACTTTCTCCCCATAGTTACCTCTTCCCAGTATCCATCCCTCCATACTCTCCTGCGCCCTGAGCTATCTCCCTGTGCATAAGCAGCCCTTCCTTCTCCCATGATTGTTCTCTCCAGGGTATGTGTCTACTTGAGGTAAATGTTTAACTCACTTGCCTGTACTTTGTTTGGCTGGAAACCACAGGTGTGGGTTCAATTCCAGACCTGAAGGGCAGCTAGGGGCCATAGTCTCAGTGGTTCCACCAGGCTCTATTGGACCAGCAAACCTGGTCCCCACCTTCTTTTTTTCTTTTGCCTCCAGATAATTTTGAGTTTTGTTCCACATTGTTCTCCCTCTTTATGCAGGATCTCCTACATCCCTTCCAAGTGGATGACAGTGGTAACCGGGTACCATCTAGTTCTTCTGGTCTCATAGTTGTATAGGTTGCAGATTAGATGGTGTACCAGTCGCTAGGACTGATTGTTTCCATTAATTTTGGTTTTCTTCTTTCTTCTTGACGAGGAGAAGACCCATTGTTGCATCTAGATGGCAGCTTGCTAGCTTTTAAGATCCAGTCGCTACTCGCCAAAGTAGGAGGTGGAACAATGTTTTGTATAGTATGTTATGCCAATTGAGCTTGATGGCCCCTGCAACTATGGTCGCAATCCCGCAGGATCAACTACTCGGTCCCTCTGGGTAGCTGGCTGTGACCAAGCAATGACCATAACCTTGCCCCTTGACAGCTCTACTATACACCTGAGAATTCTGATCACTCACATAAACTTATAGGACCATTGTCTGCCGACCCTATATATGATCTTGGATATACTCCCCATTTAGACATACCTAATTGTTTAGCCTGTCTACCTATCTATCCGTCCATATACCCCTGTTTGCCTTCACTGACAACTCAGTACTGTATATGCAAAAGGGTTCATATTTGTTGTCTGTACTGCCCATGTACCTCTCTATGTCTTTCTCATCCTCAATGGTGAAATATTGGTCACTCCCATTTGGTACATTGCCCTTCTCTTCACCCAAATCAATATTTATCACTATCGAAATAAGATTTTTTAAAATAAAATGAATGATGAAGCTAGAGTTAGAAAGAGCTTGTGAGCATCAAAGTTTTCATCCTAGAAGTGACAGAATATTTGCAGATTTAGCTGGTAATGCTGACTTTTTTTCCACCCTCAGCCTGTGGAGAAGCTGAAAGACTACTGTAAGAAGTTAAAGGAAGCCCATATGCATTCGTCTCCTTTCCAGTTCACCCTGCATTGTGCTTTAGTAGCCAATAAAACTGGTACTATATATTTTTAATTAAAGTCAACATAAATAAGTTTTGCTGAAGTAGCTTTGTAATATTATATGGTATCTCTTTCAGATTTGGCAAAAGCTCTGATGAAGGCTCTGAAGGAAGAAGGTTTCCCTGTCAGAACTCATTATTTCTGGCCATTGATAGTTGGACATCAGAAGGAGAAGAATGTTCATGGTTAAGTTTTTTCTTTTGTAGATTTATAATTGTTCAAAGATCTAGTGTAACAGTTTGTACATACATCAAATTGAAATCTTCGGGAAAGCATACTTATTCCTGAAAACAAAACTCACTGCCATCGAGTCGGATCTGACTCACAGCGAACCCTCCTTGGGTTTCCGAGGCAGTATCACTATGGAAGTAGATTGCCCAGTCTTCCTTCTGAGGTTTGGCTGGTAGGTTTGAACTGCCAGCCTTATGGTTAGCAGTCAAATGCCTTAGGCACTACACCACCAGATCTCCTACTTATTCCTGAGTAGGAGATATTCTGAGAAAATGGACTTGTTGTCAGTCATAGTAAAGTATTTTTAAAGCGTTTTTAAAAGCAAAACCTGATGGATTTCCTTCATCTTCATTACATTTTTTAATTCATCTCGGACCTTGATAGTCAGACTTGCAAGCGTAGTTTTAAACAGCACATTATTTTAAAGTTTTTAAATCAAACTCTTTAATTCTTGATATAATGTTTGAAATTAGTTTGCCTAGACTTTAAGGAAGATTTAATGATAAAGTTACATGCAATCAGGTTTATCACAACAGGAAGCGTATCCCTTTTCTTTGTGGACAGCCTTGTTTCTTCATCACTGAACTGTGTTACAGTAAGGAAAGGCAGGAAAACTTTTATTGCAAAATGAGTGCTCATGACCTGACAGCCTGCTGATTGAAGGACAGAAATGCTCAATCTTTCAAGTTCTTAAGTAGGTTTAAGCATTTAGCATACTTCCCTAGTACACATGGGATGTCTATAGGATATGAATAAGAATTGAACAAATATTAAATTTTAGAGTACGGTATCTAATTCTTTGGTTTGCATTATTGGTAATTCAGAAAGAATAGTCTCATAAAAAGATGCTTTTAACAGAAGTACTTCCCCCTTGGGGAAACAAAAAATGGTCTTTTTCATCTTATCTCGCAGTATAATGTGCTTTAGAATGAGATGCAGAGTTGTTAGTGTGACATTGGGTGACAAACAAAACGCACAAGCAACAAAAAAAAGTGCTTTTAGCAGACTTTCATGTTGCAATTTTATTTTAAGTATATAGTCGTCTTCTGGTTTAAAGGAATACTGAAACAAGTATTCCCTAATTGTTTCTGGCTATAAAAGTCTCTCAGTCCTTTTTAGAAAAATCTTTGTTAAAGCAATATGCTATTTGATTAACTCTTTGCATATCTTCCAGTTCTGAAAGCTCTAAGAGACAACCTTTAACTCAGGTGTTTTTGAACCACAGAGTTTAGATCATTCCTTGAAATTCTTTCGGCATATTAGTATTGTCCACTTTTACAAAGGGTATGAAAATACTTTTGGTCCATCTGTTGAAATACTTGCTTGTTCCTCACGTGAATTTGCTTTCTCCAACCATCTCACAGTATCTAAACTTGAATTAGATAAACATAAAAGAAGTTAGATACTTTCTTTCTGCAGTTGTAGTTTGAATTAGTAGATAAATAGGCTCTATCTTTAATCCATCTTTTCTTAGAATCTTAGAATTTAGGCTTTAAAGGTGTCTTGTTTAAACTTCACATTTATTAATGAAGAGTTGCAAATAGGTTCAGTGACTGACGTTTGGCTCTATAAACATCTAGCTTTTGGTGGTGCTGGGATTAGAACTGAGTTTTGTGACTCATTTTAAATACTCTTTGTTATACCATATCACTGTCATATTAGACTTTTATAAATATTATACTGTACTTACTTTATAAAAATTCTAGCTGTTGGTTAATTTTTTTTATCATTGGGACGTTTAAAAAAGAGATATCAAGTTTTTTAACCAATGAAAATTTTATCTGGAAAAACACAAAAGCTTATCTTTATTGGAACAATGTGACTTGAGAGTGCAAGAGATTGTCATTTATTTTTTAAAACTAAGTTTTCCGTTGTTTTTAAAACTTGTTCAGGTTTTCCTGAAAGATAGTAAAGTGTATATTCTATAGTCTTTTCTGCTTGTAACAAGGAGATGGCCATATATATAGTTTCTTTAGCGTAAAGTAAGAAAATAGCATTCTTATTAGTACAGCTAGCTTGTTCTTTGTCTTGTGAGTTGGTTACTCCTTCGCCTGTGAATTGAGCTGTGAAAGTTATATATAAACTAGTAGAAATAACAATTAAGAAAGTAATGACTGGAATGACATAGGATGTAGCAGATTATTTCATAAGGCATAGAGGCAACTAACAACGTCTCACCTACTTTGGTCATGTTGTTAGAAAGGACCTTTCCTGGAGAAGGATACCATGTTTGGTAAAGTGGAGGGTCAATGAAGAAGGGGAAGGCCCTCAATGAGATGAAGTGACACAGTGGCTGCAACAATGCAGGTATAGCAAGGATAGTGAGGCTGACGTAGGACCAGGCAATGTTTTGTTCTGTTGTACACAGGGTCACTATGAGTGAAGGCGACTCGATGGCACCTAAAAAAAACAGCAGAGACAACTGAAGCAAGAGTTTTCAGTAATAGAATGATCAGATTTCTTTTGAATTTTAGGATTTCCCTGACTAAAAATTAAGCTCTCCCTAAGCCCTTTAAAAGGTTCCTCTAATGACTTTTTCATGGCTCATCTTACCATTAAATAGCACAAGTAGAAAAGTCATCATTTAGAGTAATACGTTTTTAGCAAGTTGGCCTAAATGACATGAAATAACCCAGAACTATTGGAGGTCTACATCCTTTGGTGTATTTAGAACACATAAAAGGTAAGATGATAAGGTGGTAAAATATGTAAGACAGGGCCAGACTAAGGCCTAAATGCCAGATGAGTAAAGGGGTTGAAGAGAGGGAACTTTACTTTCCAAACATTAAGAACTTGCCTGCTAGTAAAGTAAGTGCTCTGGATAGAGTATAAAATCCTAGAAGGAGCTCTAGTCAGTGAAAGTTCAGGTCAACCATTATATTTTTTCTAATACTTTGGACTATTTTAATTTTTACAAAGCTTTTTGAAAGGAGGCTTCCCTCCAGGTTCGTAAAATTTTTTGTGGCTATTTTTTAAATGGGAGCTCTGGTAGCATAGTGGCTAAGACACTTGCCTGCTAACCAGAGGTCTGGGAGTTCAAACCCACCAGTCACTCCTCGGAAGGAAGGTTGGGCAATCCTACTTATAGTGATACTGCCTCGGAAACCCAAGGAGGGGTCGCTATGAGTCGGGGCCGACTCGACGGCACAGAACAACAACAACATTTTTTAAATACTTTTATTAGATTATTTATTTACTGTTAGGATACATTTCTAAGTTCACAGATGTTTGGGATTCATTGTTATCAATGTTAATATAAGATTATTTCAGTCCTTCTTGTTTTAAAAAGAAATAAGCATTGTATTTTTTATGAAGATATTTTGTAATTACGTTCAATCAGTCACTTTATTGACATGTGCTTTCCTCTTTCATAAAGGAAGTTTGGTGGTGCAGTGGTTAAGGCATTTGGTTGCTAACCAAAAGACTGACAGTTTAAACCCACCAGCCACTCCATGGAAGAAAAATGAGGCAGTCTGCTTTCTTAAAGATTTGCAGCCTTGGAAACTCTTTGGGGTATTTCTGCTCTGTCCTATCACTGTGGTTTCCTTTCTTCATCTGACAGTAGTTATTAAAGTGAATATCTTTGTATCATCTTTTAGGATGACCGAGGTTGTGACTGAACTGACAAGCCCAGGTGTTGTTAAATCTACTTTCATTTCAGCTAGAAAGATAATAAGTTAAAAATACCATCAGATCATTTAAATGAGCAGAATGTACTTCACCTCCTAGTAAACATTACTGGAAAAACAGGGAATATTAAGAGAAAGAAATATGTTACTGCTACTGTTAATATTTTTTTGTATTTTTACGGTTTCCCACATTTTTTTTCCCCTTTAATTTTTTTATTTTGAATATAAGTAACATTTATTTCAGTTTATTTATGTACTCTTATTTTAATGGATACCCTGATAGGTAATTAGGGAGCTTTATTATCAGCATTCTTATATTACAGACAACATAACCTGGAAGGTCACACCTTTGGTGACTTGGTCACAAGAAAAAGTCTTAGCATTATTGTGGTGTTGGAAGCACCTCCTAGCGATTGAGAGGCTTGGTTTCTAATTTTAGGTCTGCCACTAACTGTGATCTTGGAGAAATCATTTAACTTCTTTTTTTAAAAAATGAGATTAGGTGACCTTCAGAGGCAGTCTAGTTTTGTTTACATCAAAAAAGTACATCCCCCTGATAGATTTTCCTGCCAGGAGGTAGGAAAGCCAGAGAAAGCGAAGCCAGAGGGGACGACAGAGCAGAGCAGCAGCCAGGGATCCAGGTAGGGGGAGGGCGGAGAGGTTTCCTACAGCTAAAGGGGACAAACTTGTTTGTTGTACTGTGGTGGCTTATGCGTTGCCGTGAGGCTTGAGGCTATGCCACCGGTGTTTCAAGTGCTGGCAGGGTTGCACATGGTATGCAGTTTCAGTGCAGCTTATAGACTGAGACAGATTAGGAGGAAGGACAAGGCCATCAGCTTCTCAAACAATTGGCCAGGGAAAAAGCCTTATGAATACCAGAGAAACACTGTCTGATATATTACTATGCAACTTTATGAATAGCTTGGAAACATTATCCAATATAGTGCAGGAGGACGAGCCTCTTTGGTCAGAAGGTTTTCAAAATATGACTAGGAAAGAGCTGCAGCATCAGAGTTATTGATATGGGTAAAGTAAACCTTTCGAGACCTCCATTTGCTGATGTGGAACAACTCAAATTGAGAAACAGCTGCAAACATCCGTTAATCATCAGAACATGGAATGTACGAACTGTGAATCTAGGAAAATTGGAAGTTGTCAAAAATGAAATGGAACACATAAGATTGATATCCTAGGCATTAGTGAGCTGAAGTGGACTGTTTTTGCCATTTTGAATCAGACAAGCATATGATCTACTATGTCAGGACTGACAATTTGAAGAGGAATGGCATGGCATTCATCATCACAAAGGATGTTTTAAGATTTGTCCTGAAGTACAATGCTGTCAGTGATAGGATAATATCCATGCGCCTATAAGGAAGACCAGTTAATATGACTGTTACTCAAATTTATGCACCAACCACCAAAGTCAAAGATGAGGAAATTGAAGATTTTTATCATATTCTGTAGTCTGAAATTGACTGAACGTGCAATCAAGATGTGTTAATTATCACTGGTGACTGGAATGCAAAAGTTGGAAACGAAGAATCACTGGTGGTTGGAAAATTTGGTCTTTATGACAGAAATAATGCTGGAGATCACATGATAGAATTTTGCAAGACTAAAGACTTACTCATTGCAAATACATTTTTTCAACAGGACAAACGGTGGCTATACACGTGGACTTTGCCAGATGGAATACACAGGAATCAGCTTGACTAGATCTGTGGCAAGAGGTGATGGAAAAGCACAATATCTTCAGCCAAAACCAGGCAAGGAACTGATTGTGGAATAGACCATCAACTGCTCATATGCAAGTTCAACTTGAAGACAATTAAAACAAGTCCAAGAGAGCCAAAATATGACCTTGAATATATCCCTCCTGAATTTAGAGACCATCTAAAGAATAGATTTGATGCATTGATCACCAGTGACCGAAAACCAAAAGAATTGTGGAATGACATCAAGGGCATCATCCATAACGAAAGCAAGAGGTCATTTAAAAGTGATGTCAGAAAAGTCTCTGAAACTTCCCCTTGAGCGAAGAGTAGCTAAAGCAAATGGAAGAAATGACAAGATAAAAGAGCTGAACAGGAGATTTCAAAGAGCATCTCGAGCAGACAAAGCCAATTACTATAATGAAAAGTGCAAAGAACCTGGAGTTAGAAAACCAAAAGGGAACAACACGCTCGGCATTTCTCAAGCTGAAAGAACTGAAGAAAAAAATTAAGCCTCGAGTTGCAATATTGAGAGATTCTATGGGCACAATGTTGAATGATGCAGGAAGCATCAAGAGAAGATGGCAGGAATACACAGAGTCACTGTACCAAAAAGAACTGGTTGATGTTCATCCATTTCAGGAGGTGGCATATGATCTAGAACCGGTGGTATTGAAGAAAGAAGTTGAAGCTGCACTGAAGGAATTGGTGAAGAATAAGGCTCCAGGAATTAGTGGGTATCCATTGAGATATTTCCACAAACGATGGAAGCACTGGAAGCACTCACTCGGTTATGCCAAAAGATTTGGAAGACAGTTACCTGGCCAACTGACTGGAAGAGATCCATATTTGTACCCATTCCAAAGAAAGATGATCCCACAGAATGTGAAAATTATCAATATACAATATCAATCATTAATATCGATGCTAGTAAATAATAAAACATCATTAATATTGCACACAAGTAAAATCTTACTGAAGATAATTCAAAAATGGTTGCGGCAGTATATTGACAGAGACCTTCTAGAGATGCAGGCTGGATTCAGAACAGGACGTGGAACAAGGGATATCATTGCTGATGTCAGATAGATCTTGGCTCAGAACAAAGAATACCAGAAAGATGTTTACTTTTGTTCTATTGACTCTGCAAAAGCATTCGATTGTGTGGATCATAACAAATTGTGGATAACATTGAGAATGGGAATTCCAGAACACTTAATTATACTCATGAGGAACCTGTGCATAGACCAGGAGGCTGTCATTTGAACAGAACAAGGAGACACTGCATGGTTTAAAATCAAGAAGGGAGTGTGTCAGGGTTGTATCCTTTCACCATACTTAATCAGTCTATATGCTGAGCAGGTAATCCGGGAAGCTGGATTATATGAAGAAGAATGTGGCATCAGGATTGGAGGAATAATCATTAGCAACTTGTGATACGCTAATGACACAACTTTGCTTGCTGAAAGTGAGGATGACTTGAAGCACTTACTGATGAAGATTGAAGACTTACAGTATGGATTACACCTCAATATAAAGAAAACAAAAATCCTCACAAACTGGGCCAATAAGCAGCATTACAATAAATTGAGAAAAGATTGAAGTTGTCAAAGACTTCCTATTACTTGGTTCTGCAATCAACACCAATGGAAGCAGCAGTCAGGACATCAGACCACATATACTACTGGGCAAGTTGGCTGCAAAGGACCTCTTTCAAGTGCTGAAGAGCAAAGATGTCTCCTTGAGAACTAAGGTGTGCCTCACTCAAGCCATGATATTGTCAGTTGCCTCATATGCACGTGAGAGCTGGCCAATGAATAAGGAAGACCGAAGAAGAATTGATGCTTTTGAGTTGTGGTGTTGGCAAAGAATGCTGAAAGTACTACGGACTGCTAAAAGAACTACCAAATCTTTCCTAGAGGAAGTGCAACTGGAATGCTCCTTGGAAGTGAGAATGGCCAGACTTCATCTCACCTACTTTGGTCATGTTGTCAGAAGGGACCATTCCCTGGGGAAGGGTGTCATGCTTGGCAAGGTGGAGGGTCGACAAAAGAGGGGGAAGGCCCTCAACGAGATGGATTGACACAGTGGTTGCAGCAATGGGCTCAAGTATGGTAGGGATCGTGGAGCTGGTGCGGGACTGAGCAGTGTTTTGATCTGCTGTTTATGGGGTCATGATGAGTCAGAGACAACTCAGTGGCACCTGACAACAACAACTAATAGGTTAAATTAAAACCATTGTTAATACAGAGCTAGATACATAGATCTAAACTAAGTTGCAATGCTGGGATTCTTTTTGTGTTCAGTATGTTATATAGCTGTTTTTCATGCTCTCTTCAGTGTTGCCTTAGACCTTGACCATAAGAATTTCTTGTATACTTGGTGGTTATATTTATAATTCTTGAACTTTGGTACTATCCATTCAGTAGGCATTTATCAGTACCTAGAATCTTAGGTACCTTGTTGAAACTTCATAGAAATAATTTTTCCCTTCATTGGTGGCTTGATACACATTGCCTTGCTTAATCCATGTTTGATAGTTACAAGGATTAAGCAAAGTAATATGTATAAAAGTATCTGAAAAGCACAGTTTTCATATTGTAACTTTTAGTGTGGAAGCTAAGAGATAAAGGCTCAGAAAGGTGAAGTTACTTGCTTGGAGTTATACTACTATTAAGTGGCAGAACCAGCCTGGAAAGCCATGTGTCTTTAAATTCCAAAGCTTTTCATGCCACTGTACCTGTGTGTCTCACTGTAAAACTATTAACCTTAAACCATGGTTATAGAAATAACCATTACTGGTCTGAAAGGATATTGGGACATTTGATTAGCACAAGTCCATCACTAGTATTGAAAGGTAACTTAGCTCTGTCCTCCATTCAGATGCTTAGTCATCTTTGCATATGAAGAAGAGCATAGTGTGATTGCCTTCTTTTATGGGAGTTATAAATATTTTTAGTACTGACTCCCAGTGAATTGTTTGAGAAACAGTTCTAAATTTTGCATATAAATACCAGTAACTCTGCATGTATTTTCTCCTATATTTGTAGTAAATAAGTACATGCTTTTGTTTTTTAATTGATTATTTTTACATTTTGAAAAATACATTTAAACCTCTAAGATTTTGCAGATACTAGATAATTTTAAATATAAAAAGCTCTTTAAAGGTAAAATGCTATCTTATATTCTGAATTTTATTTAAAAGAAATATAAATATTCCTAATATAATTAGACTTGCCTATATCTTTCTGTATTCCCACCCCACTTCTCACTGCCATCAAATTGATTCCAACTCATAGCAATCCTATAGGACAGAGTAGAATGCCCCATGGGGCTTGCAAGGCTATAAATCTTTATGGAAGCAGCCTGCCTCATCTTTCTCCCATAGAGCGGCTGGTGGGTTTGAACCATCAACCTTTTGGTTAGCAGCCTAATGCTTTAACCACAATGCCACCAGAGTTCTTATGTTTTTGTGTTAGAGCACATTATGTAACAAATTTATAGAAATGTCATTTTTTCCTGTAGGGATTATCATAGGGCAAAAACAGAGACTTTTAGGGAAAGTTTTAATGGAAAGTAATGAAGCTTAGAAGTAAATTTTTAAAGGAAAAGAAGTGTATCTTTAATAAACTACCAGGCCCACTGCCATCAACTCAGTTCTGATTCATAGTGACCCTATATGACAGAGTAAAACTGACCCATAGGGTTTCCAAGGCAGAAGCAAACTGCCACATCTTTCTGCCACAAATCAGGTGACGGTTTTCTAGAGTTAACTGAGTCTGATAGGAAGAAATCAATTTATTTGAAGCTAACTGAGTTTTGGAAAACATGAAGTAGACTTATAAGAAGTTATGAAAAGACTTTTAGGGGATGGGAGAAGGGAAGAAACAATTAAAATTGTTAATATAAAATACAGTGAGAATAATTCATGAGAATAATAGCCTTCTGTCCATTTTATGTTTATATTGTAAATTGTGAAGGAGTCAAGAGTTAGTAATAATTAGGATTTTTTGTTTAAATGTAAGTACTTATAAGCACTTTTTGAAACTGTTTTTGTCTGACAGACTACCCTCACTACCCACCCCCTCAAATTCCTCTCCTTTGCAGCATTTGTTTTTGTCAAGTTTCATTATGTAGGTCCATCATTGCTCTATAATAGTAGTGAAGTTTTATGATCTCTATTCAGTTGAGGTGTCAGATATATTAGGCATATTGTTTAATTGCTTTAAATTTCCATATAGTCATAATTTCTAGGATATTTTCTTAGTATTCATTACTGAATTAATAAAGGAAGATGAAGAGGAATTAATTTTTTTCTTTTATCATCCCTCAGTTCTATTTGCTTTTCTGCCTTCTCTTTTAGATAAACAAAATACTGAGGACTTTTCCTGTGTTGTGATTCAAAAAGTAATTATTGAACAAACTTTCTGATCTTTTCTTAAATTTAGTTCAAGTTTTTAATCTCTTTGCTTCCAAATTTTGTCTTACAGGTATAATTCAAATCCTCAAAGCAATGCATGAAATGGGTGTAAATCCTGATCAGGAGACATACGTAAATTATTTGTTCCCATCTTTTGACAGTATAAAGTCAGCACGTGCTACTTTACAGGTGAGTACAAGTGTGGTTTTAACTTCATAACTGAAGAGAGTTTCTTTTCTCCCTAATATTTATAGTGTTGACCCCCCCCAAAAAAAAGCGGTAGCTATTGAGCTTTTCCAAAGCTTTATCAAAATATAGGGGGGAGAGTAATGTCTGTACTTATTAAATTTAAAAAGGTGAGTCAGTGTTTTTCTTGTGTATTGAAAAGACAATTTGCTAATACCAGAAAAAAATTTAATAAGATAATATTCACCCTTTAATCTGACCCTGCTGACTATACAACTGCAGTTTTTATTTTCTGAATGTTGCTTTTCAATGAAGCAATGTATCTTTATAACTACAGTCATAATATGTTTGCTATCCTGTATTGTCTTCGGTTTTAATAATCTTTTGTTTGACTCCAAAGTATTATTTATATGCCAAGTACTTTTTGTCCTGACCAGACTAGACAAGGGTTTGATCAGGGGCATATGAAGAAGTTGTCTTGGGTGTGTGCATTGGATTAGCAAGGTTGTACTTTCCATTTTCAAAGCAAAGATCTGTATAATTAAGAATGACATGGGCAGAGTATGAAAGTAATAAATATTTAGTTCCAAAGATCTGGTTCCTAGGTGCTTACTCACATAGTGCCTTGATTTTTTTAATATTGTTAGCCTGTTCCTTTCTTTCCTTCAAACAATTACTTACTTTTAATCTTCTTAAAGGGAGGGTTTATGTTTTCAGCATCTTTACCACTCTTGCCTGAGAACTAAGAGTATTTTGAGACTGTGCTACACATACTCTACTGTTAAAATTAAAAAATGAGTAACTTTTTTCACATTTTTTTTATGTTCTCAAATGTTTTCTTTTTTGTAGAAATGTTGTTGTTGTTGTTATGTGCCGTCGAGTTGGCCCCGACTCATAGCGACCCCTCCTTGGGTTTCCGAGGCAGTATCACTACAGAAGTAGATTGCTCCATCTTCCTTCCAAGGAGCGGCTGGTGGGTTTGAACCGCCAGCCTTCTGGTTAGCAGTCAAGTGCCTTAGACACTAAGCTACCAGAGCTCCCTTTGCAGAAATACAACTCTGAATTTCAGTGTCTTGATATTAGTTTTGGTTTCTCACTAGTGATGTTCCTTAGGGAGAACCATATGTAACTGGGAACTTGTCTTAAATTTGACTACGTTTATTCTCCTTTTTTTCCCCCCTCATCCTTTGCTCACATTTCAGCATTAAATATTGTTGTTTTAGAGATATGACTCTGTTAAGTGCTTAAAAGACTACACAATATTGATACACTGTTAACTTTAGTTACACATGGGTACACTGCATTAAAAATTTTTAATACATGTTTATTATTGATAATTATATTATTTATCATATTATAATATCATTATGATAATAATTATGATGATACTATTGATAATTACGAAAATAGAAGTGTGCTGTGGCTATACAACTCATCCACAGTTCTTTGAGGTAGCTATTATTTCTTAACTTGTATAAATCTTTTCAGATGTGTATGTTGAAAAATGTTTTAGACAAAATGGATTATATTAGCCACATTACCCAGCAAGTTAGTTTTTTTCACTTAGTACCTTCCTATAACAGAATATAATTTCACAGATTATTTTTTATACCTGCATGCTGTTTTTTTGTACAGGCAGTCTTGGGTTATGAATGAGATCTGTTCCTAACTCTTTCTTTAAGAATGTGTAGATCAGTTGGAACAGGTCCATATGATTCTTATGTATGTAGCCTTACTTTAGTACAGGAAAAGGCTAAAAGTCTTTTCAGTGATTTAAAAACTGTACATGCAGCAAATGAAGGTGATTGTTATGAAGAATTTGTTTTCAGTAGGGTTTAGTTCAGCTTTGCAAAGTTAAGACAAATTTCCATTACGTTAAAGCAAGGCTTTGAAGATGGCAACACCTCACTCAAAGATAGTGGCCAGCCTTGCCACTTTGAATGTGTGTTGTTCTTCACAAACCTGCCAGTAATCCAGTCACACACATCAGGCTCCTGAAAGTCTCTCTCCTGTTCTGAGTCTTTCATTTCAGGGCTTTGACCTGTTGATTTTTCCCACGACGAATCTCACAAATTGTAAAAAATGCCAGTCTGTTTTTCTTTTGCTTCATTGGCCCTGACAGAAGTGCTTCCAAGACCTGCATTAAGGGGCAAGTAGGAGTTGTCCATTAGTCAGCTGTTTGTAACCCAGGGACTGCCTGTATAGATAAACCATAATTTATTTATCAATTGCTTACTGTTGATTAGGTGTTTTTTAATATTGTACTGTTATAAAATGATTCAAGAAATATATTTGAACTAAATTCAGCCCATAAATTATTCAATGTTAGAACAAATGACTCATCATTTGGAGTTATAAAACAAGTTAAATTTGTTTCTTAACCCACTTTTCACATAGATCTATTGCAATTTTATTTTGCTGTGAGTGAGAATTATTCTAGTGTCTTCAGTAGTAAAATCTTAGAAGAAAGGCATCTCTAAGGATAACATTATCTGTAATTTGAATGTAACCATTTAATTTGAAATGTTGTAATTCCTTTATTTCACAACTTTTGCTGAAGTTCAGTTATTCAGTATATGTGTTGTAGAAAATATTTTTTTCTAATGAGAGATTATCAGAATATAATGATAAATAAAAATGGGAATGTAGGAAATTTTAATGGAGTATTAGAGTATTTTTAGCCAAGGCATATTATCATTAAAATATGCTTTATCCACAGGAAAATGGATGTCTACCTGAAAATAATGTATTTTTGCAAGCTGAATTGAGGAGTGAAGCATTAAATGGGAACTTAGACTTTGTTTTATCATTTTGTAAGTATGTCACATTAGCAATAAACTTGACAAGTTTTGTTTTTGAGTACATTGAGGGTATACAAAATAGTTCATGTAATGAAAGCAAGGAAGTTTTTGTTTATTTTGTTAAAGCTAGGCTGATTACATAGTTTATGAGTTGATTTCATGGGTAATTTGAAGTAATTTTAAAGTTGGAAGGACCTTGGAGATAATCTAAGAAATTTCCTGTGTAACATGGTTTTAGGGTAAATGTTGGACTGGGAACCCCGTTGTTTATGATTCAGCTTCTAATTATGTGGTCTGGAATAAGTTGCCTCTCTGTGCCTCAGTTTAGTGAGATAAGGGTAGTAGTACTACCTGCCTTTCTATCTTATGTGGATTGTTGTGAAAATTAGGTATTTCTGAAAGTACTTCCTAAATTAATGCCTACTATAATAGTACGTTATATGAAGTCATCTCCTCACCTGTGTTCAAACACACACACACATACACACACACAACAGATGTTTATTAAATACTTATAAATGCTTAGGTGTGCTACAGTGCTCATTGCATGTTAATAAACTATCTCCAATTAGACATGAAGAAAGGCATAATGAGGTTAAGAGTCTTTCATTTTTGAACATGTCCATCACATTACTCAAAGATTTTTCAAATCTTGTGAAAAATATATCACACAAACATACCATTTATAGCCCCTTAAAATGTTAAAAATTAATCTCTAATTAGTAAATAGTCAGATTTTATAGGTGGATGCTGTTTAAAAATCAGATTACTGCTTTATGTTACCCATGTATATGTCATTTAAGATAGTTCATCATAATATTCTAAAGGAAAGGCAGGTGTCCAACATGAAAAATGGTGACAGTTAGACTCAGATGTGTAATTGAGTTGAAGGTTGGGTATTAATGCTGGCTGTTATCAGTGAGTATTGATTTTGCTTTCAACTCTGTATAATATATAGATTTTCCACACTGACAAGATGAAAACAGAAGCATTAGCAGAGGAATCAGCGCACGAAGGTGCATACATGAAAGCTGCCTAGCTGCCTTTTCCTTTTATCATACAATCCATTCCACTTCATTGTCAACCTCTTGATTTTTCAGATTTGTTTGTTGCTAAGGGAACTAGATGCTTTTTGTCAGCAGCCTTCCAGCTTGCTGAGATGTTTCTGGTCACCTTTTTAACAAATAAAAAACTTGACTATTCCTGTAAAATACTGTTTAAAATAGTATAAAAATAAATTTTCAAGAGGCAGTTTATTACGTTTGAAAATAAATATACCTAGGATTCTAAGGCTAAAGAACATTTCAGTTTATTCCTATTGGTACCTCCCCTCCCTCTTTGATTTACAGGTCTTTGAAGAGCAATTTGTTCTATAATTGATGGTATTTGCATTAGGCAGCTTCTTAGTAATCAGTGTTGGTTACTAGATCACAAGGAATGTCAGGTAGTGGAGAAAAGTAAATGGTTTATCTTGATCAAGTTTGTGGGGTAGTAGGGAATATGTCCCTACTTGTGTTTGTGAGCATGGAAAATTACAAAAAATGTGATCAAGCAGAGTTGAAGATTGCTGAGAGATGTGTTTGTATCCACTTCAGAATTCTTGAGTGGCTAAGCACATGTCAGTTTTTATGATTTTTAGATTTTCAAATGCTATAAAATCACAGAGAAACTTACACTCCTTGTTTAAGGAATAGAACAGCTGATCTAAAACAATTCTTACTATATGTGTGGGTTAATTTTTTATTTATATTTAGGGGAATTGAGCAAATAATCTTAAATATGACTTCCTGTGAGTTTGTTTTTTAAGTAAACCAAGTATCTTAATTTTTACCTAAATTGTGTGATTCTTTTTTTTAAATTTGCCTCTGCAATGAGTTTCTCTATCTGTCTTGGCTCATTCAGTAGCCAGTGAGATTTATCCTGACTAGATCCTCAGTTACATGTAATATGGTGCCATTTTAATACATTGGCAGCCTAAAATAAACTCAGGAAGTGCCTGCTGTGATCTCATCCCTTGTGGTTCATGATAAGGATTATGTGAAGAAAAACGTAAGGCCTGATTCTTATTTTAAGGCAAATTAAGCTATAATGTCAGCATCGAAGCCACACATGTTATAGACTATTAAATGCCAGAATAAGTAGTAGAGCAAACAAGTGCTCTGAGAAGTGAAAGATCAATATTCTAAATCAGTTATACAGTAGAGGTGAAGACCTACTTTATTGTAACTTAAGGATGTCACTCTTGTATGAATGCAGATGCTTCATCGTAGCAGAATAGAATGAGAAAGTGTAGATGGTTCAGCGGAACCCAGCACCACTCTCAGAAAGAAATGAATTTTTCTCATCTACTGTCTTTAAAGGACAAAACTTCTATAGGGTAGTGATAGTCTCTCCTTTAATAGTGCTTCAGTGCCCAATGAATATATAATCTCTGTATATGTACCAAGTTGGCTTGTTAGTGTGCTAGTATATGCAGTTGCCGTTTATATAAGAGAATATAAATTCATTAATCATATGTATTCATGAAAATAAAATAAAAATGCTTTGAAAGGATAGTTTTTATTGTAAATATATATTATTGCATTATCTAATTAATTTTGTATGGAAGCACTTTTAAGACTTTGAAAATGAAAATTAAAAGGAATTGGTATAAATATGTTTTCAAAGAACTTGATAATTGAGAATTTTTTTCTGTCTGATATTTAATAATGATCATTTTCTTTTGCAGTGGAATCAAACACATTGCCTTTCTCATTTAATTCTTTCAGAGGCCCCTTAATACTAGGCTTTAGGAGGTAAGATGATCACCTTATATAATGTTCTTTGCCTTATTTTCACTGTTTATTTTCTCCTGTCTTTTTGACTTACTGTATGAGACAAAATACAAATGATTTTATCTTCCAAAATACTAATTACCTGAAATAAACCATATCAGCCTTACTCTTCCTGATACTTAATTTAAGATAAGTTTAGGCAGTTTACCTTAAATGTTTGTGGTCCACTTTTATATATTTTCTAAGAAATACACCCAGATTTCATAAGGGTCCTGTTTAAAGAAGGCACTATTTGAAAATGGCAAGTTGGAGTTACAGTCAAATTCAAGTGTGTATTTGGTTTATAATTTTAACATTTAGTTACAACATGACTTTTATTCAGTATAGTTCTACTCTGCTTCTCACTGCTTTCTATGTAGACTGTATGCTCACCTCCTGGTGCCCAATTTTGTTAATTACTTTGAAAATGTTCAAGCATAAAAAAAAAGTTGAAAAATAGTACAGGAAACACCCATATACTTTCTAGGTTCACTAATTTTGAAACAACCATATACTTTCTAGGTTCACTAATTTTTAATACTTTGCCATATGTATCTGCTCTTTCTCATATTTTCTCTTTCTTTATAAAATACATGTATATATTTATGCACTTTTTTGGGCACTGAGTTCCTTGAAGTTACAGATATCGTGACCCTGGATCCTTCAGTATAAGTATCTGAAGAATGAGGTCATCATTTACTTAATCATAATACCAATATCATTCCTTAAAATTTAGTAACACTATTAAAAAAAATCAAACTCACTGCCGATGAGTCAATTCCGACTCATAGCAACCCCTTCTTGGGTTTCTGAGGTGGTATCTCTATGGAAGTAGATTGCCCAACCTTCCTTCCGAGGAGTGGCTATTGGGTTTGAACCACCAGCCTTTTGGTTAGCAGTCAAATGCCTTAGGCACTATGTCACCAGAGGTGGTTGTTTGGTTACCTAGTGCCGCTCTGACAAGAATATACCACAAATGGGATGGACTTAACAAACAGGAGTTTATTCTCTTACAGTTTGGAGGCTTTAAGTCTGAGTTCAAAGTGCCAGGCTCTAGGGGCTGGGTGAAAGCCCCTCAACCTTGGGCTTCAGTTCCGCCTCTTGCCCCTGGCCCACTTAAGCTAGAGGCTTTTCTTTACTCAGCTGCTGGCTGCTGAGGCTGACAAGCCCAAGGTTGACAAGTAAAAAGGCATAGTCCCAATATTACCAAACCACACGAAAAAAGAAATGCACTGCTGTCTAGTCGGATCCGACTCATAGTGACCCCTTCTTGGGTTTCCGAGGTGGTATCACTATGGAAGTAGATTGCCCAGCCTTCCTTCTGAGGAGTGGCTGGTGGGTTTGAACTGCCAGCCTTCTAGTTAGCAGTCAAATGCCTTAGGCACTATGCCACCAGAGCTCCCTAAGCACACGGAAGGCCATTAATTCAAGTGCATTGAAAGTCCCAAGGTCGGCAGAGCATGGCAGTCTGCTGAATAATGACATGGCTACATGCAGGGTTCAAGCGCCATAAACTAGAGACCATTCCCCAAGGTTTCTCCTTATATACCGGAAGCAGACCACATCCCTAAGGCAGCTACCAAGCTGCTCACAGTAGATTCCACCATTGAGATGATTACCAGTGTCATCATGGGGAGTACTACATCCAGCTGCCTAACCATTCAGTCAGGCCCAGCTAAGTTGACACACAAACTTCACCACCTAAACTTGTCTAAAGTAGGAGGTAAATTATACCTTTATTATATTTCTTCATTGTTGGAAGCAAGAGCCTTTTAGAAAATGTTCTGAATTAGTTTAAGGGTGAAATGGATGGTATGTTGGGAGTTTCCAAGAGCACCTCTGAGTTGAGTGATTCACAAGGTGAACTCATAGGATTTAACATACAGTCATGCTATGATTTAACTTACAGTCATGCTATGATTTAACACAATGAAAAGATACAAAGCAGAATCAGCAAAGGCGAAAGGTACATGGGGTGAAATCTAGAGGAAACCAAGCTTCCAATGGTCCTTTCCCAGTGAAATGGCACAGGATGTGCTTAATTCTTTCAGCAATAAGTTGTAATAACAGGTGTGAAATGATGTCTACCAGGGAAGCTCACCAGAGCCTTGGAGTCCAAGGTTTTTATCGGAGATCAGCCATGTAGGCACCAAAATTCCAGGCTTCCAGAAGGTGACAAATGTTCAGCCTGAATCACATTTTTTATATAAACAGTTTAGGCACAATGAGATACTCTTACTTTTAAAGAATAATCGGGACCTCTCCCAAAATCTGATTTTTGGCTGGCCAACCAGAGGCCAACTTGGCAAACGGGCCTTTCTGAGGATAACAGTCTTAGGCCTGTTATGTTAATTAATTTCTATACAGATGGTAAGAGCTGAACTAGGACTTTGTCAGTACAGCTAAGAAGAGGACATGAAACCAAAAAAAGAAAACTTACTGCCATTGAGTTGATTCTAACTAATAGCAACCCTTGTTAGGTTTCCTAGTCAGTAAATCTTTACAGAAGTTGATTGCCTGGTCTTGCTTTCACGGAGTGGCTGGTGGGCTTGAACCACTGACCTGGTGATTACCAGTCAGATGCCTTAGGTACTGTGCTACCAGAGCTCCTTGAGGAAATGAAAGATATTGCAAATCATGCCCTGCATGATGACTCTGTATTTTAGAGGTTGATGATATGGGAGAGAGAAGTATAACTTGAAAAGAAATGGATAGATCATGAGATTAGGATATATTGTTTTGAGATATCCATATTTTCCATATGATGTTCCTTTGTGAAGATCAGTGATGGATATGGATATTTTCAGCAGGTGAGTGAGTAAAACCATTGTGGTTGTTCAGGAAAGGAATGTAGATCAGTGATTCTTAAACGTTTTGAGCCATGGATTTGCTTGAGAATAGTTGAAAGCTGTGGCTCATCTTCTCAGAAAAATATGTATACACAGAAAATTTTACTATACTTTTATGGAATTCCCAAAGTACTCGTCTTTCCCCCATTTCAAAATCCTTGTTGCAGAAACCAAAATTAAGAACTTGGAGTGTGCTCTTGTACACTTTTTCTGAATACAAATGAACAACTATAAAAAATATTTCAGTTAAAAAAAAAAAGCATATCATATTTATATATCACTCTTCAGTCTGTGATCTTTACTGAGCAATACCGCATAGACACCTTATTGTTCCACTAGTATAAATCTGATTCTTTTTTAATAGCTGCAGGAGATTCCATGTTACGACTATACTATAAATTTTTAAATAATCTGAACCCTAATGATGGGTTCAGATTATTTCTAGTTTTTGTCACTACCAAAAGACCAAAATATTACAGTAAATATTGTGTACATATATCCTATGTATTAGTTTTTTTCTTTTCTACGATGAATAGAAGGGAGCTCTGGTGGCATAGTGCCTGAGCCATTTGACTGCTAACCAGAAGACTAGCAGTTCAAATCCACCAGCCACTCTTTGGAAGGAAGGTTGGGCAATCTACTTCTGTGGTAATAACCGCCTCAGAAACACAAGGAGGGGTCACTATGAGTCAAGACTGACCTGATGGCAGTGTGTTTGGCTTTTTGGTTATGATGAATAGAAACTAAAAAGACTGCTACATCATAGGATATGTGTATTCTTTATTTTAATTTCTACTACCATATTACTTTCCAAAAGATGTTGTATTGATTCATATCAGCAATTCACACTTCTACCAGCAGTGTATGAAAGTGCTGTTTTCCTGCAACCTTGTTGGTACTGGATATTATGCTTTCTCATTTTGGCCCAGCTGATAAGAAATGATGTCTCAGTGTCTGATTAAGCATGGTTAGGACATACGTTTATGTGCATATTTGTGCTTTGGATTTCCTGTTCCATGAAGTACCTTTTTAAATCCCTTGCCTGTTGTCTGTAGGGTCATATGCTTTTTTAAAAAATTGCTATGTCTCAAAGGCCAAGGGAGTTAGTTTGGAGGCTATGAGAATTTTTATTATAATATTTGTGTGTAATTGAAGTATACACAGTAGAACTTAGTTTATCTCCCTTGTGGAACTACGGAATTATTTTTATTTGAACAGGTACGTTGAAAATTCTGGAACATTGATGAACTATAAGCTTTTTGAACCTCATAAGGCTTTTTGCTCTGCTTTTCTCCTGACTTAAATAGTCATTTTCTTATTAGTTAGTATCTAAAATGCCTAATTGATTCCTGGGTTTTAAAAATAGCCATGTCACTACATTTTAAAAATGTGTTTAACAAAGAACTCACTATGCAGTTTTTGGACAATTCCAAATCCTTTTTTATTCTTGCCATGCTATACACTTAGTAAAAATATGTTTTAACTTGTCCCTTCTAGCAAAGTTTTGGAATATGTAGGTTCTAAATCTATATTCTGATCAGTTTTTGTTACTGTAGATGCAGAAAAACTTTAGGGTGTGATAATTTGGCATTATCTATAAATTATGTGCATAATTTGAAGCATTTGTGACTGAAAGTGATTTCTTTCCCTCCCACCCCAAAAATGAATAACAATTCAAAACAATCAATGTAATTGCAATCCATTATGTCAGCATTAATGTAACCAAGCCATTCTTTCATTTGATCCTGAATCAAATGATATAGGTATTTTTAAGTCTCTTTGTCAGTACATTCAATACAGTTATTGAAACTATCCTATCAGCTGCTTCTCGGGGTCCTGTTGCACTCTAGCAGCTTTAGAATTGGCTGAGTGACAAAGAGAAAACTGTTTATTGGCATTGAATTAGAGGTCAACCATATCATAGCCAGTAGAGTCCAAATTAACCACCTGCAGCTCCTATAAGGATTAATGTATAAGAGATGAATCAAAAGTTACTCCTTGACAAGAATTATTCATAGTTATCAAAACATACTTTTTTGACTTGGAAAGGAATCAAAATTGGGAACCTTGGATAGAATGGGAGAAAAATGTGGAAAACAAAAGTTAAAAGCATAAAAAGGACCAGGCTTCCTAGTCTAATACAGACAGGTGAAACCACCATAAACTATGGCCCCTAGTCACTCTTCTGGCCTGGAATTGAACTCAGTCCCATGGCTTAACTTTAGCCAAACGGTGCCTACACAGTGAGCAATTACACCAGGAAGGTATGCCCGTTAGAACAATCAACCATGAGAGATCAGAAGTACAGCACTAGCACAGGCAGAAAGCTTGGAAGGCAGGAATACATAGGAAACAGTTACAGGGAAAAGGTAACCACAGGGAAGAGGTGGGAAGAAAGCTGTTACATTGTGGGGATTATAATCAGTGTTATGAAACAAAATGTGTGTGGCCTATTGAATGGAAAATGAGTTTGTGCTGTGAACTTTCACCCAAATCACAATAAAAGTTAACAATAACAACAACAAAAAACCCCCCATAGTTATAAAACTTTAGCCAAATGTAAGGGAACTTGGATATGTATTTCAATACTGGAATGTAGATTTTGGAATAATTATGTACCTTTAAAATAATTTCTGCCTAATAGTGGTAGGTCCAGTGTCTAAAAAGCAATGGCCTGACACAGATTTATTTTGGCACAGAATAATTTTTTATGATTTTATTTTCCTTAAAAAAAAAAAAGCTTTTGAGAGTAGTGTTTAGTGGCAAGCTAGTATTTTTAAAAGTTGATAATGCTCAAAGAATGGTAGTACTAATAAAGTGTAACGCTTTCCTAAATTTTTCTAATTTATAAATTTAATAGTCTGTTACAAATACAGGCAAAGTCACCTTTAGAAAGTATGTAAATGAATTTAATATTGCATAATTACAGTGAATAATTTTCCAACTAAAATTTTTAAAGGGATTTAGACCCAACTGATAAAGTTAGTGAAATCTTAAGTCAAATACAAAATGAGAAGATGTCCAATATGTGTTAAGACTTTTTTTCTCCTGTGCATTAGCTCAAAGACAAATGAAGAACAGGACAGTATATTACTGAAAACTGCACCTCTAGAAATGTGACTTTTTTTTTTCTCTTTTATTTTATTTTTTAAATTTTATTTTATTTATTGTGATTTGGGTGAAGATTTACAGAGCAAATTCACTTTCCATACAGCAGTTCACATATACTTTGT
>NW_006921711.1:1653466-1655211 GCF_000298275.1 Orycteropus afer afer | reverse complement strand
TCTGTGCCGTCAGGGTCGCTTAGGCCGCTGCCAGACTGTAGCTCCGTGTGTCTCCTTTTTTGGTATTTTCACGCAAATTCTTCTGCTTGTTGGGGTTTAGTCCACTTTTGTATCCTTCCCTTCAAGGCTCAGGGGTCCAAGATTATCTTGTGTGTCTGTGTTAATTGATTTCCATTTTCTTTATTGAAGAGGGTCTGTGCAGTCCTTCTGCCTAGTCCGCCATCTTGCCAGAACTATCTCCCTTTGAGTTTTCTTGTGTGCTCCTCCCTAATCCACAACTTCTTCCCTCAAGGTCTCTGCTGTCCTGGCTTGTGTGTTAATAACTTCCCAGCTTTTCTTTAGAGTTGTGCCACTTTATAGACCCCTGAACAATAAATATATTGTTTAGTTTTGAAAAACTGAGTAGCACACCGAAATCTGGTAGTAAGGAAAGAACAATACTGCCACTGTTCTGTCAGGTCTTCCAGGAGAAGGTAAACTAAACAGTGTCTGGGTGAAGGTCTGGCTTTAAGTTTCCTAACATTTTACAAAAGCCCTTTCTAGGGAAGTCAGTGGGGAAGGTCATGTGCAAGTCTTTAGAAGCATAGGGCTCATGATTCCATGACATCTGGAAGGGCTCTACTATGGCCAAATACTAAGCATGTGGCAGAAATATAAAAGTTACTTAGGCATTTTGTACATCTAAAGCTCACCACAAGCTTTCACAAGTTGGTCAGAGTAGAACACTTGCTGGGTGAAAGAATTCTCTGCAAGTCTAAGTAGCGGGGCATGAAGAAAGGGGAAAAGGAAGTGTTTCATCAGTACATTGTCAAAACATATGGATAATAATATAGATAAAAATTTGGACTAGGCCATGCAAGCATTGTTAAGTTAAAAAGAGATATAGTGACAGGCAAGTCAGTATAGACAGCCCAGAACGTATCTGTTTCAAGCTACACTGCTTCAGTCTGGACTGGCTTTATACATCTTGTCCTTTCACTTAGCTTGTTCCTTCACTTTCATCCAGGAGATTCACTTTGCTCTGTTATTTTGAGTAGAATCTTTTTTGCTTTCTGTATTTGGTACTTTTCCTGGCTTACTCTCTTGCTTTGGTAAACAACATCCCAGTAGCTTCTTAAGAAAAGCATCTGGCGGGTTAATTTTTTCAGACTTTGAATGTCTTTATTTTTGCTTCAGACATAATTGATAATTTGCCTGTGTATAGAATTCTGGGTTGGAAATAATTTTGAAGGCATCACTCCACTGTCATCTTCCTTTCCACTGTTATTATTGGAAGGCTGAAGTCATTCAGATTCCTGATCCTTATTGACTTGTCTTTCGTAGAGTATCCTATGTAAGTATGTAGGATCTCCCCTTTATCACTCATGTTGTGACGTTTGACAATAAAGCTTCTTATATATGAGTTTATTATTTTACCTGTGGCAATTTGTAGAGACTCACTTTATCATTTAGTGTTCTGGAAGTTTCTAGAATCTTTTCTAGAAGTTTGGAAAAATCTTTTCTTTACCACTAGTGTTCTGACATTTCACTTTGCAGTAGCCTATATGTGAGTTTTATTTTTAACCATTGTGCTGGATACATGGTAGGTCATTTTTTTCTGGTCACTCATATTCATCGTTTGGTACATTACCGCGCTCCTTTAGTAATAGTCCGTTTAGGCTAAAAGGCTATCATAATAGGACTGGGAAAGAGCTGCAACATCTAAGTAAACCCAGCCTTACTCATATGGAAAAGAGAAAGCTTTC
>NW_006921711.1:1614742-1650827 GCF_000298275.1 Orycteropus afer afer | reverse complement strand
GTAGGCCTTCAACGAGATGGATTGACACGGTGGCTGCGATGATGGGCTCAAGTATAGCAGGGATTGTGGGGCTGGCGTGGGATCGGGCAGCGTTTCGTTCTGCTGTGCATGGGGCTCGCTATGAGTCGGAAACGACTCAATGGCACTTAACAACAACAACATATTCATCAGTTCTGGAAAGTTCTGTGATTTTTTTTTTTTTAATAATTTATTTTTTCTTGTCTCTTGGCTAGAATTCCTGGACCTTTGCTCTCTTTTTCTCTTCTATATTCCTTTCCCTTTTGTTTATGTTGTTGTTTTCTGTTCTACTTTAGGTGAGTGTTTTTCTCTCTCAATTTTATCTTTTACCTTTTCTATTGAGTTTTTCGTTTGTGCCAACTCTCTTTACCATTTCCAAATTGTTGGGATTCTTTAAATGGCTCTTTTTTAAAATAATATTTCATTACTTTATAGATATCAAATCTCTCTGAGTACATTAATGGTTTTGGAAAGCTTTCTTCTTCATGCGTGATGTCTGTTTCCTCCAACTCTTTTTTGTGACGTGCCCCACTCCCCTCCCAAATATCTGGACTCCTTCTTTGTCTATATCCTCTTTTTTTATGGGCAGCATTTTACTGTGTGAAAGTTTATACAGAAAATTGGGTTTCTACTCAACAGTCTGTACACACAGATTGTTTTGTGACATTGGTTGCTATCCCCATTATGTGTCATCACTACCTCATTTCCACATTTCCTTCCCCATCTCTTGGTCTAATTTCTCTACCACTCCTTACCTTCTCATCTTTGCTGTTGGGTAGATGTTGCCTATTGTCTCATATAGTTGTTTGTTCTGAGGAGCATATTCCTTATAGGTGTTATTGTTTATTTTATATAGACCAGTCTATTATTTGGCTGAAAGGTGACCTCCAGGAGTGGCTTCAGTTCTAGGTTAAAAAGGTGTCTCTCTTATGGCCATAGTCTCAGGGATTCCTCTAGTCCAGTATGTCTGGTCTTTTTTTTTTATGAATTTGGGTTTTGTTCTATATTTTTCTCCCATTTTACGTGAGACCTTCTGTTGTGACCCTGGTCACAGTGGCTGTTATTGGTAGCAGGGCACCATCTAGTTCTTCTAATCTCACAAACTAGAGGAATCCTGTGGAGTAATTGCTTCCTTGAGTCTTTAGTTTCCTTTATTCTCTTTTGCTCCAGACAGGAAGAGACGAGTAGTTGTATCTTAGATGGCCCTCGTACGCTTTTAATACCTTAGATGCTACTCACCAAACTAGATTGTAGGACATTATTATTATGAACTATGCTTTGCAAGAATTTTCCATCACCGTGCCCCCATGTGCTCTGTTATATATATGAATATGTATGAAGCACATACAACTACTGCTAAAGGGTCAGGGTGGTAGCATCTTCTGAGTGCTAACTTCACAAGAGGAAGATAGGATAACCATCAGTAGCCCAAGGTCTTTTCCTGTGAAGCCAGACACGCTGCTACCCTCCAGCCCTCCAATCCTGATACCAACCGTCCTTCCTGCGGCACCCACCACCTCTCTGCTGGGTTTGATAATTCGCTACACTGGCCACACAGATTATAGGGTTTATTAGGGAAGCAACAGGCTGTAATTCTAGTTCAGGAACATACTCAGAATATAGTTCCTCGATCAGGACAGTCTCCCTTCTACTGTGCCCTTAGACTCACCTCTCTGGCCCTTGGCCACTTGGCCTGGTCTCTGCCTCTGTGATCCAGGTAAGCCTGCTGCTCTATCTTGTGCCTCTTGGTTCCACTGTCACCGTGTCCCAGCTGGGTATTTCTCTCACAGCCGTGTATCTCTCATCAGCGTGTCTGAGCTGGCAGTCAGATTCCTTCTGCCTCTAAGAGGGCTCATTTTGAGCTTAGCAGAGTGGCAAAACCAACCAGTCCCAACATCAGAGTTCTATACACCTGAGAGCAAACTTTCCCAGAAGATTACTTTGTGCTGCTCCAACAGAAATACCCCAGGTAGATGACTTCAACAATCGGGAGTTTAAATTGCATGGTCCCACCCAGTAATTAATGGGAGTTACGAACTGTGGCTAGAAAAGCCATACCATGTAATTTACTACACCGTAAATACATACATACAAATGCTTACAGCTATGTCTATACACACACACACACACACACACACATGTATTCCCATATGTGCTCCCATACGTATATAGCATACTTACTACCTGTGTGGGAGCTCTGGTAGCATAGTGCCTAAGGCACTTGACTGCTAACCAGGAGGCTGGCAGTTCAAACCCACCAGGCACTCCTCGGAAGGAAGATGGGGCAATCTCCTTCCATAGTGATACTGCCTCGGCAACCCAAGAAGGGGTCACTATGAGTTAGGTCCAACTCGACGGCACATAACAACAACTACTATCTGTGTAACCACGCAAAATTTTTTGTTATTACTGTTATTGCAGAACTGTATATTATTTACCGAAATCGTCCTTTGTTCTTGCATACCTCACGATGTCTTCGTTTACTTTGGTCACAGTGAGTTGACTTCCCCATATTATGAATTGCCTTTCCCTTCACCAGAATTAACACAGTGATTCTCTATCCCTCCCTTTCTTATCCCTGGTAACCATCAAAGGATGCTGCTTTCTGTGTGTAAACCTATTCTTGACTTTTTATAAATGTAGTATCATACAATATTTGTCCTTTTGTGACTCACTTGCTTCACTCAGCATAATGTTCTTCAGATTTATCCATGTTGCCTTTTGCAGCCTTATCATTATTCTTTATCACTGCATAGTATTCCATTGTATGTATGTATCATATTTTGTTTATCCATTCTTCCACTGAGGGACACTTACGTTGTTTGCATCTTTTTGCTACTGTAAATAATGCTGCAATAAATTTAAGTATGTATATGTTCATTTATGTCACTTTTCTTATTTCCCTAGGATATAACCCTGAGAGTGGGATTGCTGGATCAAATTCTGTTTCTTTGTCTAGCTTTTTAAGGAAGTGCCATACCATTTTTCATAGTGATTGCACCATTTACAGTTGTACCAGCAGTGTGTAAGAGTCCCATTCTCCTCACAACCTCATCAGCATTTGTTGTTCTCTATTCTTTTTCTTTTTTTTTTTTTTTTTGTCTTCTGTTTGCTTTGCATATTAACATAATTTTCTAATTTTCTCCTCCTTTCAACATTTGCTGTAATTTTTTTTGAGTTTTTTTTTTGTTCTCTATTCTTTTTTTTTTTTTTTTTTTTTTTAATTAGGGCCATTTTTGCAGGAGTAACATGGTATCTATTGTAGTTTTGATTTGCATCTCTGTAATGGCTAATAATCATGAACATCTCTTCCTGTATTTGTTAGCCACCTGAATGTGGTCTTTGGTGAAGTGTCTTTTCATGTCCTTTTTTTTTATTGGATTGTTTGTCTTTTTGTTGTTCAGATATCGAAGTTTTCTATATATTTTGAGGAACAGAACCTTGTCAGATATGTTGTAGCCAATTTTTTTCCCCAGTCTGTAGGTTCTTTTTTTACTTTTTTTGGAAAGTCTTTGATGAATAGAAACATTTAATTTTTAGGAGATTCCAGTTATCCAGTTTATCTTCTGTTGTTTGTACATTTTTAGTTATTTTTGATAGTATATTTATGCCATAAACGAGGATCCCTAGTGTTGTCCCTATATTTATTATTGTCCAGGAACTTTATACTTTTAGGTTTAACATTTAGGTCTTTCATCCATTTTGAGTTTTTGTGTATGCTGTAAGGTATGGATCTTGTTTCATGTTCTTGCAAATAGATACCCAGTTTTGCCTGCACAATTTATTAAAGAGACTGTCTCTTCCCCATTGAAATGAACTTTGACCTTTTGTTGAAGATCAGCTGTTCATAGCTGGATACATTTACTTCTGGGTTTTTTATTCTGTTCCATTGGTCCATGTGTCTATTGTTGTATCAGTTCCAGGCAGTTTTGACTACCGTAGCTATATAGTATGTTCTGAGATCGGGAAGTGTGAGGCTTCTTCTTGGTTATCTTCTTCAATAATGCTTTAGCTATTTGAGGCCTCTTTCCTTTCCATAGGAGCCCTGGTGGCATAGTGCCTAAGGAAGGTTGGGCAATCTACATCCATAGTGTTTTTTTTTTTTTAAATGTGCTGTCGAGTTGGACCCAACTCATAGTGACCCCTCCTTGGGTTTCTGAGGCGGTATCACTACGGAATGAATTTGAGTATGCATATGTTCATTTATGTCACCTTTCTTATTTCTCTAGGATGTAAGCCTGAGAGTGGAATTGCTAGATAAAATTCTATTTCTATGCTTAGCTTTTTAAGGAAGTGCCATACCATTTTTCATAGTAATTGTGCTATGAAAGTACTGTGAAGTACTATGAAGGTTGGGAAGTAGATTGCCCAGGGGGAGTGGCTGGTGGGTTTAAACTGCCGACCTTTCGGTTAGCAGCTGAGTGCTTAACCACTATACCACCAGGTTTCCTTATTTTTGTAATGGCTCTGACAGTTGTATTTAACGCAGAGATATTATGACCATTAAATAAGTTAATAAAGTGCTTAGAGGAGTTCTTAATACATTTGAGTGCTCAGGATATATTATCTCTTAATACCCAGAAAACCAAACCCACTGCTGTTGAGTCAGTTTTAACTCATAGCAACCCCCATTGGGTTTCCAAGGCAGTAAATCTTTACTGAAGTAGATTGCCTCACCTTCCTTCTGTGGAATGGCTGGTGGGTTTGAACGGCCAAACTTCTGGTTAGCAGTTAAATACCTTAAGCACTGCGCCACCAGAGCTCCTTTTTAGTATGTGCCCAAGGCTAGGAATGCTGGAGAATAGGTTATTCAAAGGTAAATAAGAAACCATTTGTCCTCAAGGAGGTCATTTTCTGTTGGAGACCAGAAAACAAGGAAATATCAGTAAAGGTGTCTTGGTAAGGGGATTTATGGATTCATACAGAAAGAGGTTTCTCATTCTGCCAGGTTGGTGATGGAGTGGTCAGGGCAAGATGTGCAGAGAAGGTGCTAAGCTTAGTCTTTAAAGATGAGTAAGAATTTATCCAGGGGAAGCAAGAGCATGGTAGGCAGAGGGCATAATCAAGTACGGAGGCACTGAGGCTGAGACATGGTGCCTGCAGGTAGATTGATACATCAGTAACCCAGGAAACCGTGAAATAATGGCAAAAGATAAAGCTAAAATTGTAACCTGGGGCTTAGCATGAAAGGTGTCATTCTAAGGTATGAGATTTGGACCGTGGGTGATGGCTTTGAGAACACTGAATGATTTACTTGATGAAGAGAAAATTGACAGTGAAAATTAGAAGGCATGAAGAAGTGTGTAGAGTAGGATAGGTGGGAAAATAGGACAAAGAGGTGACTAACAATTTGGGTGATCCTTTGAGGTGCCTTTTGAGATACCTGTTGGACTTTCAGGAAAAGATAGTTAGCTTTTCTAAGTTTGGTTCTTTGTCTGTGAAACAGGGAATTTACCTACATGCACTGTTGTCTTATAGTAAAAAAAAAATAATACCCTTATAACTAACTACACAGATAGCTATTAAGGAGCAGTTAGGAAGGAGAACTTTTAAAAGAGATTGAAGAGTACCAAGGGGAAAGAGGATTGACTAGCAAAAAATGGCCAAAAATAGTACAAATCTGAAAAAAACAAAGAGGACCATAAAGAGATAGTTGAATTTTGAGTTGAACTTATTGGTGCTTTTAGCAACAGGAGGTTCAGTGGAGGTTTGGGTCAAAATTTAGACCAGAGATAATATGTGTTTATTTTTTATTATGGAGTTATCAGACATTCACAAAAGTAGCACCTCTGTGTACCCCTATCATTCAACATAACAGTTATGATTTTAGTGATCCTGTTTCATCACCCTCTTCCCTGCCCCTCTTCCTGTTCTCCCCATTTTTTTTCCTGAACTGCTTAAAAGTAATTATAGACCTCTTCTGTTGCATTGGGAGATTGCAGTCAATGTCATGAAACAAAATGTATCTGAACTGCTGTATGGAAAATGAATTTGCTCTGTAAACGTTCATCCAAATGAAAATATTTTTTTTTTTAAAGTAATTACAGACCTTGATGTTTCACCTATAAATAATTTATTATACCTTTTGTGGTGGTTAAGTTTGTGTGTCAACTTGGCTGGGCCTGGTTGAGTGAGTGACTAGGCGGCTGAATGTAGTTATTTCCCGTGGTGAGATTGGTAATTAACTTCATGGTGGAATCTATTGGAGTAGCTGAGTATCTGCTTTGGGTATGTGGTCTGCTTCCCATATATAAGAAACAGCTTTGGGAATGGTCTCTAGCTTATGGCACACTTGAACCCTGCATGTAGTGTGTTGTTGTTTAACAGCTTGCCATGCTCTGCTGACTTTGGGACTTTTTGTGGACTTGAATTAATGGCCTGCCGTGTGGTTTGGCAACATCGGGACTGTGCCTTTTTACTTGTCAACCCTGGGCTTGTCAGTCTCAGCAGCCAGCAGCTCTCTGAGTAAAGAAAAGCTTCTAGCTTCAGTGGGACGGGAGCAGGAGGCAGAGTTGAAGCCCAAAGGTTGAGGGGCTTTCACCCAGCCCCTAGAGCCTGGCACTTTGAACTTGGACTTAAAGCCTCCAAACTGTTAGAGAATAAACTCTTTGTTTGTTAAAGCCATCCCATTTGTGATATATTCTTGTCAAAGCGGCACTGGGTAATCAGAACATCTCTCAAAACCTATTTAAAAAAATAAATATATAATCAACATAATATTAACACCTCACAAAATTAACAGTAGTTGAGAAGAAGAATTCATTAAATTCCCAAAGGTTTCCACGATACAGAAAAGGTGAAGAACCATTGCAAGTCTTGCCACTTTATGTCATGCAGTTTTAGCCATTGGCTTCCCACTTCCTTGCACACTCTTTGATTTTCCTCCTTTCTGCCCCTGTTCCTTAGTTGTAAAAAGCATCTACCCCTTCCTTCAAAAGACTAATTATTAAGATAGGTTTTTATTATATCTTACCATCATTGTAAAGCATTTTCTCCTCATATTCCAGAGGGTCATAGAAACATTTATTTTAATATATAATTTTTTTATTTTGAAGTAATTGCACGGTTGCTAACCAGAAGATTGGTAATTAGAAACCACTAGCCACTCCATGGAAGAAAAATGTAGCAGGCTACTTCCAAAACGATTACAGCTTTGGAAACCCTGTGAGGCAGTTCTGTTCTGTCACACAGGTCCACTGTGAGTCACAATCAGCTTGACAGCAATGGGTTTGGGTTTTGTGCAGATACAGAATCACAGGAAGTTGCAAAGATAGCATACAGAAAACCTTTGTATCCTTCACCCATTTTCCTCCAGTGGTTGCATGTATGTAACTAGTATGCTATCACAGCTAGATTCTGGCATTGATACAGTGTGTATGTATAGTTCTGTCATTTTATCATGTGTGTAGATTTACGTATCCACCACAAACATCCCCCTTGCACTCAAACCAAAAACAAACCAAACTCATTGCTGGCGAGTCGATTGGACTCAGTGACCCCTTCTTGGGTTTCTGAGGCGGTATCTCTATGGAAGTAGACTGCCCAGCCTTCCTTCCAAGGAGTGGCTGGTGGGTTTGAACTGCCAGCCTTCTGGTTAGCAGTCAAAATGCCTTAGGCACTACACCACCAGCTCTCCCATCCCCCTTGCACTACTCCTTTATAACCACACCCATCCCTCTTCTTCCTCCCACCATCCCTCACCCATAAAAACCAAACGAAACTCACTGCTGTGGAGTCATTTGCGACTCATTGCAACCCCTCCTTGGGTTTCCCAGACGGTATCTCTGTGGAAGTAGATTGCCCAACCTTCCTTCTGAGGAGTGGCTGGTGGGTTTGAACTGCCAGTCTTCTGGTTAGCAGTCAAGTGCCTTAGGCAGTACACCACTAGAGCTCCCATTTTTCTGTAAGTCTATGAATTTGTCATTTCACAAATGTTACATAAATGGGCTCATACAGTATGTGATCTTTTAAATTGGCTTTTTTTCACTCAGCATCATCCTCCTGAAGTTCATTCAGATTGTGTGATATATTGGTAGTTCTTTGAAAAGTAAAAATAAGTGCCCTATTAATGCTTACATCAAAGCTCAATTTAACCTTAAGGTTAAAAGGCCTTTGAATTTTTGTGGGTTGTAAATGTAATTTTACTTGTATAATTATTATTAAAACACATAACTAGTTTTCTTAAAGTAAATTGTATGTTTGAATTAAGAATACTTAATAAATTTTAAACTCAAGTTTTGGAATACTACAAGGCAATAAAGTCACAGGACATTGCAAAGAAAATACACAGAGCCTGTGTTCATTAGTTGTCCCAGTGTATGAATGGTTTCTCATTTAAACAGGTAAAATTTGAGTCAGTCATGTTTTTTGCTTTCATTTTGTAATAATTTCAAATTTACAGAAAAGTAAGAATATTACAGAGAACGTCTGTATAGTATATCTTTAGCTGAGATTCACCAAATTCAAATTTAACATTGATGAAGTTGTTTTTCTTTTTTTTTAAGCTTTTTTCATTTAATGTTAGTGTTTCAGACTTATCAGTTATACCCTCTTCAGCATTTTCCCCTCTATAGAATCCAGTTCAGGGATTGATGTAAATTATCATTTTTCCTTATAATTTTCTTTAACCTGGAAGACTTCTTCAGCCTTTGTCTTTTAGGACATTCACACTTTTGAAGAATACACACTAGTTATTTTATAGAACGTTCTTCATGTGATTAGCTTCAGAATATGGTTCCCCAGCCGGAAGATATGAGTGATTCATTTCTCAGGGAATTATGTCAAAAGGCACACAATGTCCATTTCATTAGTAATGCAAACGATCACTTGGTCAAGATGTTCAATTTCTCCTTTATGTAGATACTATTTTTTCTGTTACAGATTATAAGCATTCCATGGCAGACACTCTGAGCTCATGCTCCTTATCAAACTCAGACGCTTAGATTTAGGAGCTATTCTTGATGAATCTTGCCTGAACTGGTCTTTATTTTGATGGTTCGAAAATACATGTCCTAAAAATTTAGCTGGATTTTTAAAACATTTATCTGTATTTACTTATTTATTTTAAGATTTGGGCGATCTGTACATGATGTATACATAAAATAATTCATAGTACATTGTAGCTTAAATTGCTTTTTAAACCTCTGGGTTGTTTTTTTTTTAATCCTCTGCTGCCCTCTGCAGGTGTATGGATATAAATCTTTGGAGCAAGGTAAGTTCTAATATTGTAAATCATAATGTATTGTACAAAAAGCCATTAAGAGCAAAAGTTATCATAGCTTTGTACATTTATGATGTACTGTTTAAAGTAAATGAATTTAAAATCATGAAGCTGGTAGTTCTAAGCTCTTCTTTTGGAACACAAAATTTGTTTTTGAAGTATTCCTTACCTTTTGTCCTAAATTCTTCATAAGATTTTCAACATTCCAAAAGACAACTATTAACATTTCTGCAGTGACATTTGACATACTTATTTAGTAATTAAGTTTTAGAATACGTGTGTGTGTGTGTGATGTATCTCTATATAGGAGCCATGTGCAGACCAACATTAAACTGCCACCTTTTAAAAAAGATTAACTGATTTTATGCAGAAAGCACAACTGTCCTTATGTTGAATTGGAAGAAAGATTTGTATCTTAATAAAATATACCCTATCAGCTGAGATTCCAAATTTATGAATTTTTAAAAATCAAAATTTCATTTGATTCTCTTTTCAGTGTTGCTTGTATTGCCATTCAGTTTTAATATATGGTTGGGATATAATTTTTTGATTTGAGAGATTTTCATTGATTTATTCATTAAATGTGTCTTTACTAAGAATTTGGTATTAAATGTAGCTGTCTTATATATAATGCATGGCTACAGCTTCCGGTATCTTCTAAGTATGTCTGTGTTAGTTACAAAACAGTTTGTAGGTTTAAATGGTTCTCATTTCTACCATAATTACACTTTGAATTGCCATTAAATGCAATATAATTTGCATGATGGAGTGAAGTAGGATATGATCAATTCTACTTAATTTTCCATATGAGCAATCATAAATAGTAGAAATAACTAATTGTAAAATGTTAGCCCTTTTTAGTATGTGCCAGGCACTGTTTTAAATGCTTATTTGCTCAGTTATAGTTTATATATTGAGTAAGTCCAAATTTCTAACCCATATCATTTTGAAAAATAACTGTATGTTAACCATTCTATTATCGTTAGTCTGAGGATATATAGTCAGATACTGTATACAAAGTTACTTAGGCTGTTTTTTTTTTTCTTTTTTTCCTTCAGTGTAGTTATTTTATTCGTTTGAACTTCATTAACTTTTATTTGTATTCAGTTTTAAGGTTTTTCTTCATCCTACTGGATGTAATCTATTTTTGAGTATGTGAAACTTTAAAATGGTTCTGAAAGTAATATTTGTAATTGCAAAATACACATTTGGAAAATTTTTAAAGTTTTGCTAATAGAATAACTGTCGTGTTTATCTTTTTGTGCTTGAGAACTTAATTGTTAAGAATCTATGAGAACAAGCACATGAGAAGTTTTTCTACTCCTTTTGGTTTAGTGCCATTAAAATAAGTGGAAAAATGTCATTGGGTGGCTATAAAATAAGTTATTTAGTGATTGAGAACATTTTATTATTTCTGTACACTCATTTAAAAGGAGAAAACTGGTCCAGTTTCAACAAAGCCAAAAACACTATGAGAATTTTGGTTGATAATTCCTATAAATGATTTCCTATTTATAACTATTCATTTAAAATTATATAAACAAACCAGGTTAGAGGTTGACATTTCAGAAAACATTGCGGTTTTTCTTCAACATGGGTTTGTTTTGTTTTTTGTTTTTTAAAAGACAAACCAGTTTTCTTGACAGGTAGGGGTGGTGTTGAATTACTGTGATACAGAATAATACCTTACTGGGGAAAGACTTTATTATTTCAAGAAGTCAGTTTCAGATTGTGTTTGTTGTTATTTGCTTCTCTTGCTGCAATGTACAAATTTTCTCTCTTACCAGATAACAGAACTGTTGTACAAGGATGGACGTTATTGCCAGGAGCCTCCAGGACCAATGGGTAGTGTTTCAATTTTGATGATTGTAACTTATCCACAAATCCATTCCTCTGTGTAATGATGGGCTAGAAGGATTACTGCAGAAAACATTTTCTTTTTGAAAGTGAAATACGAAAACATTTGGTTATGTATGTTTATATTGATGACTGCAACATTTGACATGTATGAAGTATTTTATTATAATTACTACTTTTTTAAAGACCAGACTGAGAGACTTTTTCTTTTCAGCTGGTGAGGGAATGCTTTTTAAAAGACCTATGGAAATAGGGTTAAAATCGGTAATAATTTTTGTGATTTTAATGTCTTGTATGGTACAGTTAGTTGATTTTTAACATGTAAATTAGTAAAAAGGTCTTTTTCCTACTTAACTGTACTTTATTATCCAAAATATATTATTATAACATTTAATGGTTTTCCTTTTTTATGTAATGAAGCCTAGAATATATAGCTTTTTACAATAAGGTACAGTAAGGTACCCTTCTTAAAAAATTCATATTTTCTGTCCTAGGTATTAACACAAGCCCTATACATTTTATGCTTGAATGCATAAGAAAATTACTGTTGTTACAAAACATCTTTGTTAATCTTGATTTTTCGTTGGCTAATAGGCAGCTCTCCAGAGTATTACTGTATCTGCTTATTAAAATTATTTAATGTTGTATACTCAACATTTAACAATCCTTTCTAATTTTTGGTGTTTCCCTAAAAAAAATTAGTATAGAAATGTGTACAAGATATTATTTGTTCTCATTACTTGTGATTTGAGTAGGAAAAGAGGTAAGGCCTTGGGCAGGACCACTCTGTCACAAAGTGGTGGAAAAAATAGATTGAAGTAAGATTCAGTACTGAGAAGCTGTCACTCGGTCTGAAAATAATTAATATTCCTTTCACTCACCAGTTAGATATGTGCTCCCAAACCACATAATCTCTATGCCTCAGTGATCATTGTTGCCATTTCAGAGCCTCTCATCAGGGTGACATCTCACACCAAAATGATTTCTTATAAATTAATCTTGATAACATGACAGTCTCAGTAATTTTAGTGGAATGCTTTCTCTTGTTTTTTTCTACAGAAGCTGTTGGTTATTTTCTTTATAACTTGATTGACAGCATGAGTGACTCAGAGGTACAGGCCAAGGAGGAGCGGTTGAGACAATACTTCCATCAGCTGAAGGAGATGGTACCATTTCATTTTTTGCTATATAATGCCTGTCCTGCCTGACATGTATCTATTAGATTTGAAATTGCTGCTTTTAAGTACAACCAGACCACTTCTCAATGACATGCAAGAGTTGGAGACGTAAATTATGTCTTGAGATAATTTCTGTTAGACAAATTTCAATTTGGTTGTCTAAAATTCTCTCCCCACCCCCTTCCCTTCATACAGAATGTAAGAATTTCTGAAAATATCTACAGAGGTCTTCGTAATCTCCTGGATAGCTATCATGTTCCTGAATTGATTAAGGTGTGTTTGAAATAATAATCAACTTTGTTAAATGCTAAATTTATGTGTAAAAACATGTTAAAATTTTATTGAAGTATGCTTTGGGCAGGAAAAAAATACACACCAGTTATTTAATTTTCAGTTATTAAAATGAGGCTATTCATTGATTGTTGGTAAATACTGTTTATATATGGGAGAATGGGGCAATACATTTAAAGTACTAATTACAATGGTTTATGAAGTATGAACTGAATTTCTGGAAAATTTTGAAAATAAGGAAAAAAAAGCAGTTAAAATAAGGTTAGAAGTCCAGAGTTTGTTTTTGGCTTTTGTTATATTTCCCCATGTATTTTCTAATTCTGTGCTAAATCAAATTCTACTTTCAGGATGTTAATATCTTGGTTGAAAGAGAGAAGATAGACTTTCAAAAAGTAAGTAGGCTTTTTAATAGATTTTACATGCTCTAAGAGCCAGACTTAGTGAGAATTCTGGGCTCCATCGTTATAAAACCAGTGGTTCTAAATATTTTTTATTATCTTGAATACTTCTGAGAAGTTGGTAAAAATTATTCCCCATCTCAAAAAAATCAACATCTAAGAAATTTGCGTATAATCTCAGAGTCCATCTCCAGATTAGTATTCCTACCAGCATTTATGACAGTAGCAAAGAAGGTCAGTTTAAAGGAAAGAGTGACAAGGGGTACATTTCTGTTTTTAGTAAATTTTTTTTTTTTTTGCATTTCTATAGACTTTGCAACTTACGTCATCTGATTTGGAGTCTACGCTTGAAAAACTGAAAGCTGAAAATCAACCTATAAGAGATGTCCTGAAGCAACTCATATTAGTGCTATGTTCAGAAGAGGTAACATGTTTAAATATTTTTAATATGCTATTAGAAAAAAAGAAAAAAACGAACGTTATAGATAACTGTAAGCCAAGCCAAATACAGTATTTATGATTTTTACAATTGATTATTAGAAGTCATGCCTGTGAAGAATACAATTAAATGAAAGGTTAACTAATTTCAGCTACACCTTGAATGGCATGTTTTCGGGTTGCTGTAGTTTGTTTATGATAATCTGCAAAGTGAATGATAGTAACAGCCGTGATAGGTTTATCATACATGCCAAATGTCCTTTCAAGCCATGGCTCCGGTCTCTTATATCTAGATTGTCAAGCAACTGATACATGCAGTAGTCATTTGCAAGTCAAATATTACTAGGTTGTTAATGCAGGGATTGAAATTCCATTTTCCTGCTGGAAAAAAGCTCTTTCTGAGATAAAGGGTCTCTTGCCTTCTTTCAGCAGGCGTCCAGCTGTACTTTGTGTTTTAGTGTGCCTGCAATTTGTTGGATATCACTAGACTCTTTTTCAGTTTCTAGTTGAATATGATTTGGTCATATGCCTGTGGTTTAAAGGAAGAAATATCATAACTGACTTTAGATTATAACAGGGTACTGTGAAATTCTGAAATATTTCTTTACATTACTAGACTGTGAGGAACTTTGCAATGATACATATTTCTGTGTATGGAAATGAGATTGTGAGACTGACTTGGTAAATATTTAATCTGGGAATCATCTTATAAAAATACAGTACATGAAGCTGAAGTATCAAATTTGGCATAAATAATGGCCTATTATGCATTAGAGATAACAAAAATTTTAAACTCCACATGTACATCTGAGTTGCTTTTTTTAAAAAAAAGTGATTAAAAATACTGAGGAGCAAGATCAATTGAGAACGTGGAACTATTTATTTTTAAAGTACTATTAACATTTTCTAAACTCTGAATGTTAAAACTAGAAATTTGTTATTTTTACCTTTGTATTAATTTATTCCTTCCTTTTGGCTTCTATTCTTCATTTCAGAATATGCAGAAAGCCCTTGAAATGAAAGCAAAGTATGAATCGGACATGGTTGTCGGTGGCTATGCAGCTTTAATAAATTTGTGCTGTCGACATGATAATGCAGAGGATGCATTGAACCTGAAACAAGAATTGTGAGTACCCTGGCACTGAGACAAGTCTTAAAGATCTATGGTGGGTGATACACAGCCCTTGATGGATCAAATAGATTGAATATTACTTTCTTATATAATGTATTTTTTAAAAATTCCTTTGTTCTCATTGTTTTTGAAATTTCAAGAAGTGAGGCTCTTTAATTAATTATGGCTCGTTTTCAGCAAGATCTCTTTAAGAATGATAAGACATTTCTGTTTTTAAAGCCAAGTGTGTATCATATCAGTAGAGATGGTGACTGTTTTACAAGGTTTGTTAAACATTCTCCTTTCTACATTATAGTGTGAACAAAATTCAAGATAGTTACCTATCTTGATAGACTTATCAAATAAAAAATAAATCTTTTTGGGATTTCCGTGTTCATGATGAAATTAGAATTATCTAGAGTGTTATGAAGCCAAAGAGGTTCTTCATTAGTATTGTTTGCAAATGGAGGAAATAGTATATATGTAGTGTTGTTCGTAGAGTCTTACTTTTGTCACTTTGAATATATATAACTTATATATGTGAATTTGTGTAAGACTTCAAAAATAAATCTTAACTGAAGTGTAGGGGCCAGTGTTAAATGCACCCTTCTGATGAGTTTGAAAAGTGATAAAATGGGTATCGCAGTCATTTTTTTAATTGCCTTTTAACAGAACATAAATTTGGCTTTAAATTTTAGTGACCGTTTAGATTCATCTGCTGTCCTTGACACCAGAAAGTACGTAGACCTCGTAAAAGTACTGGGAAAGCATGGCAGGCTCCAAGGTAAGCCTCAGCATATAAAGGAAAGAAATATGTGATGCCAATATCTTGCCACTGGAATAATATGTGAATTGATACTAATGGTATATCATGTCCTGCAAAGTGCTTGAACACTTTGCATACAAATTTGCATGTGAATCCAACCAGAGCTGCATGGACAGTGTAGGCCATTAGTTTTAATGGATTGGCAAGCTTGTCATTTACATTTGCACAGCTCAGTGCTTTTTGCATTTCTGCAGTTAGTTTTTATTAGCATTGCTGTTTGGATTGAGTTTGAAGATCATGACTTATGGCACAGTTTTCATATGTGCCTGGACTAATGGCTTTGTTTTTGCTTAAGGTCTGAAGGCTGAACATAAAACCTGTAAACATAACCTTATCTATAAGAATCTGAATGTTGAAGTAGTCCTAGTATTTAATAATTTTTTTTAAATTTAGAAATTTGTGGAAAAAGCATAGCTTATTTGCAGTCTGATTTTCATTTTGTTATGATAATGTTAAGCCTCATAATTAATTACACTTGATGATAAATTTTTATATTTGCTTATTTCTTAACTTTTTGATTATGCTTTATTTTGAAACTTCCTTTTTAGCCTTCTCTTCCTTTTATTCCCTGATAAGCTGGTTTTAATTTTAGTATAGTTAAAAAAAAAAAAAAATACATAGAGCAAATATTTTATTTAAATACTGATTTTTTTTCAACCCCCTAGGAAGCCTTTCTACAGAAAACTATAAGGATTAGCCTGCTTATTTTAAATCACTTTTTCTGTAACACGGTCAAAACATTTTGTTTGTGCAATAATTAAGAACAACATTATAAAAATGCACTTATTCCATATCCTAAAATGTTTGTTTCTGCCTTCCTAATGAAGCTTAATGAACCTAATGTATTAACATGCAGTCTTTTGGAAAGCTTTCATTGGCTCTGCTTGGCTAATTAGTATCGACATAGCAAACAGGCCCTATCGGTATCAGACCATTAGTCTGGCTGTATATACAGTGTAAACACATCTTTATTATCTGGCCTCCTGACAAGCCATCTGCTGAAGAAACAATGGTGTGATTTAGCAGATGTTAGCACTGAACGATAAAAGCATCCATTTAGGAGGATCTTACAGCTATAAGGGCAGCTTGTACAGGGTTATGTGGTGCAGAGTGGGCACACAGTCCCTATCTATAATTTGTAGTCAAAGTTGCAGGGAAATGATAAAACCATGCTATTGTGGATTTATAATTGTAGTCTCGTTTAGAAATGTAAGTAGTAATTAACTTGAAATCAGCATTATACACTAGAATTTACATTCCTGCTGGGCTTGAAATGCTGTTTTAATAGCAGTTTGTTTTCCCTACATGAAATTACCTAAGGGTCTTTTGTGTTACTTCATTGTAGATGCTATTAACATTCTAAAGGAGATGAAAGAGAAGGATGTTCTTATCAAAGATGCAACAGTGTTGTCCTTTTTCCACATCCTAAATGGTGCAGCTTTAAGAGGTGAAGTTGAAACAGTAAAACAGTTGCATGAAGCCATCGTGACTCTAGGGTTAGCAAACCCATCCACCACCATAAGTTCCCCATTGGTCACTCTCTATCTGGAAAAGTAAGTTAATTGAATTTTGAAACTTAAATGTTGGCATTAATAGGATGAATCTAATCTTGTGATTATGCTTTGTAAATACACTGTGGTGATGTGGAGAAGCCTTTGGAGATGATTTGCCACCAAATGAGAGGATTTATGTGGACTAGATGACCTTTAAAATCACCGGTAGCCCTGTGGTGCTATGGCTTACTTCCCAATGGAATGAACTATGATGATTTTTTGAAGGGCGTGTGATGATACTACATGAAATTGAGTCTAGGTTTTCCCAGCTTTGAGCCTTACAAGTGCTAATGATTAATACATTTAAGAAAGAAGGCGCTCTGGATCTTTTGGTTATGTATCGTGACTATTTTGGTAATAAAGTAGAAGCATCACTTCAGTGCTCCTTTTCTGTATGTGATGTTTTATTTTAATTGCATATGTCAATGCAGTTATTCTAGGTTTAATAACTAGAAGAAGTCTCTGCATTGTAGAGAAAAAAAATAAGTTCTTTTGAGAAAAAGGGCAAGATTTACTGAGTTTGAAAATTTTTTTATCCCCAGTGCCCAAGTGGGTATCCAGTTTAAGGTATTATTTGCAATATAAATCAAAATTAGTTTACTCTGTTGTAATGAGAACAAGATTTTAGTAAGTTGATTAAGCATAATTTATTACCTTCTTTTCCTTTTGGGTTTGTTTTTCTTTCTCTGTGTTGAGTGTGTTTAATTTTCTAGCCCCTATCTTTTAGTTTTCTTTTCCCTGGCTTAATGCAGTTTTGTGATCTGCTTGTTTTGTGAATGGAATTTTCTTGTTTTAATATGGATGTTTGCCTACCAGTGTCAGGAGAAAAATAGCAGATATAGCCTAACAATTGTCTTATTCTTCTCAAATTTCAGATAGTTTTTCTGTCACTGTTTTGTTGTGTTGTACATAGGCTCCCTGTGAGTCAGAATCGACTTGATGGCACCTAACAACAACAACAACGATAATTAATTGAATATGATGTAATATCGAATGGAAAAATACAAGAAACATCTCTTTTACTAGCTCTGTGTTAAGAAATGTATGTATAATTACACGCGTATACATGTACATCCATGTTTATAGAATACTACTTTTGCCATTCAATCATAAAACAGTTACCAGGTTAGATATTGGCCAAATCTTAACCTCCACAAACTCAGCATTATATCCTTTTAAAGAAACAGTGATTCAAACAATTACTGTGTTATTGGGTTCTCATATTCACAGCCAACTTTATATAGAAATCCTATAATTAATATGCTTCCTAGTAGACTTTTTTTGATTGTTTAAAAGACCCATCTCTGCAAATTGCATCTGGAGCTCTGTATAGGGATTTGAAAGAAGTGGGCCCAGTGCCCAGAAGAATTAGGCCCTCCTCCACTACTGGGCAAAAATAAAATAATTAACAATGAAAACTGGGCCTTGGTACAAAGATAGCTTACAAATAGAAATACTTTGAAGACAGAGGAGACATAAAAGTTTTCCTAAAGAGGTCTGCAGATGGGGCTCATGAACCAAGCTTACCCAAGTAAAAATGGGAACAGTTCATTTGCTCTAGGGCAATGTAAAATGAGTTGGCTGTTCTGTGCCTCCCAGTGAACTTTATAGTAGATCAGATATTTGTGCATCTCAGTAAAATTTGGCTGTCCTTAATTAGGCTAAAGAAATTTAACTCATTATCTTTTGCTTTATAGTTTCTTACTACTTTCAGATACCTATAAAAATTATTTTTATTGCCTAGGTTTATTTTATTTCATTTTTTTGGCTATCTTTGCTTTTCAGAGACTTCTGCCATAGCAAGATCTTTCCTCTTTCATTTATAATAATAAAGATGTTGTTGACTGTTCATTTATTATTACAAGAATAATAAAGTGGAAATAAAGTAAATTTCATATTGATAAAATTGCAGGAAACAGTAGTTGCACTTCTAGTCAGAGAAGTGTTGGAGGGAAAAAATGGATTTGAAACTTTATCCATTCTTCCCAAATGAATAGAGATACCTAATGATTTCAGAATCATGACAAGTAGTGGGATTGACTACCCTGCCAAAAAGTCCACATGTATTTGATTAAATATGCTTAATCTTTAGTCATACCATGTAAATTGACCTCAGCAGGTATGAGCTCATCTGGGAAATGATCTTTCTTTATTCAAACTTGAGATAAAATTATAAAAACATTTCAGAATGTGATAAAAAATCTTCATCCTTTCATTCAAACGTGAGCATCTTTTTTTGAATGTCATTGCAAAAGACTCTAAAAAGGATACCACATATATATTGGTGTATTATTGTAATTCTAAAACAAATCCATAGATTGAGTTACTTTAGAAAGGTAATCTTAAAGATCTACTAGGTCTTGATTTTGAACTGACTTTTCCTGTGTACAGTAAAGCACAGGGGAAATTAGTACTGTGTCAGTTTGTGTCACTTGTGCAGTGTAAAAATCTTTGTGGGGACAAAAAATGATGCATTTTGTTTTTATTACTTTGCCAAGGGAGGTCCAAATCATTAACAGGTTTACAAAATTTTAAAGAAATTGGTAAACTAATTCTGCTTCTGTATGTTTAGATAATACTTTCATTGAGCAGAAAAATATTCAGAGTCTAACAAAATAATGTCTTTCATTTATATTAGGTTGTTTTCTAAGCAATGTGTCTAACTGTAGTCCAAATGAACGTTATTTTGAACATTTTTATTTGTAACTTCCATTTTCAAATTTATTTATTTTTATTGAAATCATGCCTGATTCAGGGAGATGACATGGATCCTCCATATTAAGGGGAAAAAAATGCTTTAAAGTAGATTAAAAGAGCTTTGGACTAGACTTTATAAGAAAAGAAACAAGTGAAATTAATAAAATCTGGGCCTTTAGATTTAAAAGCATAAAAATTTGTGTGATGCAGTTTCAGGTTTACTTGTTTTATAGCTGATCCATTTTGGTTTCATTGCATATGAAAAATATCTTAAGCTATTTAACTGGATTATGTTGGTGCAAATGATCAAAGCAGCTTTAATTTTTGCTTCTCATGAAGGATTTTTGCTGTGCTGGTTGGTGCTGTAATCTATATGCACATAGTGCACATAAATGAAACGCACATGTGCTAACTCTTGCTAAGTTAATCTTGAGTTCCTCATAAAGATCACAGTGTCTATAAGGTGAACCTGTCACAATATAAGTTTTAAAATTCACTGTTAACACTTGAATGTGTTATATAAATGGGAAATAATTGTATTTAAAAAAAAAAGTTGGCTGTTCTGTCTCTCTCATACACACACACCCCCTTCAATTTTACCATCGTCATTTGTACTAGATACTTTTATTATTTGTGGGCATGCTTGCCTTCTGGAGTAAAACTCTATGTACTGAAAGGACATTAAGGAGGTTTGGCTCTTTTACTCCATTATTGCAATTAAGAATTTAGCATCATCAGTGCCAAAGGACAAAAGTGGTTCATTTGCCCTAGGGGGAAAGGACAGTGATAAGATGATTTTTCGTCAAGGATCATTGGGTCGTAATTAAGTTACATTCATGGCTATTGCTTTTTGAAGGATGATTGGTAAATGACAGGCTTCATGTGCTTAGTACGGGCAGTGTTCAGTAGGGTTTTTTCCTCCCTCTGTCAGAAAATCCTGTTGAGCCTGATAATGTAAATGTGGCATTTTATTCTGAACAAAAGAGCAGGGAAATGAGCTATCTTGTCTAATCATTCAGTTGTTTAACACCGACTTCCAGTTTAGACTCAATTGGCTGGAAAGCACTTGACATGTGAAGTTAGTGCTGTTCGGAACGCATGTTTGAGTAAATTTTAAAGTAAGTGACAGCTAAATTGTACCTAGGGAAATTACAAAGCCTTCAACACAGTTAATTTTTTGGGGAGGATTAGTTGTAATTGCAACACCAGTCTCCTTGAAGATTCCTCATTTATAGATGATGAACAGAAAAAAACATTTAGCTCTTTCAAGGGCTGGTTTTCTTAACAATAATTTTTGTGAAGATGATGGTTTCTCCTGAATTGATTTCACCCCATACTGAACATCTGCTTAAGATTTATAGAATAGTTTGTTTTTAGGGTGTTGAGGGTTTTTTTAAATTATTGTGATTGTTTTATACCCCCTCCTTGTTTTAAACTTTTCTTCCTAAGTCCCGACCCCCCCCCCCTATTTTTTTTCCCTCTAGTGATTTGAAATTTGAGAGCTTTTCAGTCAGTAAGCCTTTTAGGTAAATTGCTACTCCACTAACACTTTGTGCATAATTTGAAGCACTGTATCCCAATTAAAAATTAATATTTGTCATCTTTTTTTGTTGTCATTGTTTTTGGATTGGAAAGTAAGTTACTTTAAGTAAGGAGACTGAGTTTAAAGCTTCTGATAAGTGAATAGATAATTTGTCACTGGTCATTCTTGTTTTAATAGTTCAAGATCATATGATACATGTTGGTGATTTTTACATTTATATATATTGAGGATTGTGTTTGAGTTAGGAGTGCTTTGTTTCCTTATACCTTTATGTAGGTATTTTTCATGATGGTTGATGCATCATATGAACGTATGTCCAGTAAGCTTACGTCTTAACCTAGGGTTTGTGTTTCTGTCTTTGACTTTATAGTGTGCTTTAGTTTCATGATAAGACTAAAACAAGAAGTAGCATTAGATTGGCCATATGAGCTTCAAGCTTGACTTTTTGGATGTTCTTTCACATAATGAAATATTACCGTTTTTACAGTTTTATATATGGTGATGTTCCCTTAAAATATGAACTGTAGATTCTTGATTTTTGATATGAGCCAAGTGATAACTTTTGAGTTAATAAATGGAATTTATTCTAAATTCTTAAAATTTAGAATTACAGGTCATGTTTACACTGTTTTGCCTTTATTTCATAGGTTCATAGAAGTTTGATAGAGCTTACATTAAGTTAGTTTTTATCAAAATAATACTTTTTAAAATAAATGCTTAATTTTTATTAGTATGTATAGTTTTATTCATACAGGTTATTTTATATATTACGTGAAATATCTTTTGGAGTCTGGTCATTGAAAATAACACAGTGATATTTTAAGAAATAGTAGTATGTTTCAGTCGTATTTGAAGTTTGTGAAAGCACAGTGACTAATTTTTTTAAGGAATGGACTTTTTAAAATTTGTGATTCATTTGTGTGTATAAAACTTTAGTTAGCTCTAGATGGATAGACACTATGCATATATACTGAAATAAGCATGCAGTCAAAGTTTGGAATCCAGAATTAGTGTCATAACAAGATTTCTTCAGAGGATTATTGTTATTTTAGAGTGGGGTTTTTAATCAGTGTTAGTGTTTTAAAGTGTATGAAGGAGATCACAGAATCACATTAGGTCACAGAAGCCAGAAATGCATTCATTGGTAACGTAGTGTCTTACATTATGGGAATAAACCAGTTCCCACCTTTCCCCTCTGATATTTTGCTGCTCTTACTGATTTCATCCTGGCTAATAAAAGTTTCACTATTTATTCTCCTTTTCCAACTCATTGATGATTTTCTCTACTGGTGCCAAACATATTTGAGTTAGACATACCTAATAGCACAAATTCATAGAACCTCACCATATTAGAACTGGGAAGGAACCCAAAGGTCTTTTGAGTTCAGCCATTGTGACAAGCAGCTTCTAGTCACCACTTCTAGAAAGAAGTATGTTACCTGGCTACATCCAAGCTGTGCACTTAATCATTTGGAATGGAAATCCAGAAATCATGAGGATATTGCTATCCACCTATGCAGTGTGAATTTCAGATAGTATTTTATTCATAGTTTTCTTTTCTAGCACCCAAATCAAGGAACTCTGGTAATGCAGTGGTTAAACCATTTGACTGCTAAGCAAAAGGTTGGCAGTTCAAACCCACTGACCACTCCTTGGGAGAAAGATGAGGTCACTGTGAGTCAGGATTGACTTGATGGCAGTTGGGTTTGGTTTGAGTTTATCACCCAAATCTTTAAACTTTAATAGTATAGATTAATGAAGACTTCAAATTATGTGTGAGAAATGTAATATTTTATCTCTTTAAAGTGGTAAAAACAAACACAAGTCACAATGTAGATAATAGGGATTGAAAAAACTGGTCATTTAGTTTATTTGTGTCTTCACTACATTCGTGTGAAGTGTTCCATTATAGATTTCTAATTAATTTGTTGGCAATTTAAAAGGAGTAACAGTTGTTCTTAAAATGACTTAACAAATACATGAATTGTTTCGATTTTGTTATTCTTGTCTTTTCTGTTGTTGTTCTGAGCACATATAATCTTCAGAACCATGTATTTGGAGACCAAGACTGTTAACATGTCTCTTTGATTGACACAACAATTATTCATGCATTTATTGATAGCCTTGACCTAATGTAGGGGAAATACAATTGGGGCAATACTATTCTAGTTTGAGAATTGATCTGAAAAAGCAAATCTTGTCAGTTTAAAAAAAAAAAAAAAACAGCTTGTATGTGTTAGTTTTACTGTTAAAAACGTTTTAGTAGTTTTCTGTTAAATGGAATTGTAGAAAGGCAATAACTGAACTTGTGTTTGAAGCGCAGGAAAATACTGATTATATAAAGCTTTGTATCATATGTGGTAGCTACTGTAGCATTTCTCTTGTATGACAGTAATCTAGCCTGCAACATCTACTTGCGGTTTTGAAATTAACCTGTAATTTAGTCTTCACCCCAAATGACAAAAATTGAAATGACTCTGTGGGGTGCCGGAAGATGCACTGTAAACAGGGCTTAGTAAGGGGCTAAGGTAGAGATCCGTCAGGATAGGCTCATTTTCACTGTGTCAGTATTATTGCAATAAAATTAACACTTCTTCATTTTATTTTACTTTTGAGTACAGCTTAAAATCTTAATCTAGATAAAATAGTAATTCAATCTAGGGCAACATAACATTTGTATAATGGACAAAAATGTTAGGGCTTTAACAGGGAAATAAGGCTTTTCTTTTGAAAACTGTTGGGAGTGTGAAGTTGTATTTTGGTTCTTGTCTCTAACCATCTTCATGTTTATATGTTTCATACTCTTCAAAACTCTTTAATTTCTTACTCCAAATACCACTACTTTATTAGATTAAACAAACAGCAGTGCTCTTGATAGAGTATAATGTCTAATTACATGTGCTGAACTTAAAAGTGGGAAGTTGCGGGTCCTGGTTCCAGTGCCTGCTTTTGTTTACTTAGGACCCTTAGGCAAATCAGTCAATCTGTCGATGCCTCAGTTTCCCCATCTGTTTAAAAATAAAGGTGATTGGCCTGTATATTTGTATCATATAATCCCTAAAACTCTTCCAAGGGTCCTATGTTTTGTAGCAGTATTTCTTATACATGATGTTTTCCTTTTAAAGGAAAAAAAAAAAGGTTCTTTTCAAGGACCCATAAGAATATATTTGCATACTTTTTAAAGAAATTCTGACTTAATTTAAAAAACTTAATTTTAGCTAATCACTTGTCTTTATGAGAAGTCTTGTCTTTATAAGTGGAAAGAACTTTTTAAAATAATTTTTTAAAAATTAAAGGTCTCTTAGAATTTACTGTCCTACAAAAATATTCTAGTTTTAGCAACAGTAAGTTCCTGATATATATAAATCCTGAGGTTATTCCGTTTATCTCAAAGCTGGCCATATCCAAAAATATGATGACAAAGCTAAAAAGTGATTGACAATTCATTGATATCTATTAATGTAAATTTATTAAAGTTTCCATAATCTGAAATTGTTGAGGGCTATGAAGGTATATAAATAGTTGGAAAAGATACTTGACAATGGTTCTTGCTTTTAGAAAGGATGCAATTACAGCACCTTTTTACGTAAAATCAGATTTTACTTAAATTCAGAGTATGCCTTCATCTATTTAGATTTTTTTTTAAAGTGCCATAAAGCAAACTAAATTATAAAATATGAAGCAGGGAAAACAGGGAACTGCTAATTAAGTCTGTATTATGAACATTGTTTATATATGAGGATTTTGTTGCTGTTGTTGTTATGTGCCATTAAGTCAGACCCGACTCATAGCGACCCCTCCTTGGGTTTCCGAGGCAGTATCACTACGGAAGTAGATTGCCCATCCTTCCTTCTGAGGAGTGGCTGGTGGGTTTGAACCGCCAGCCTTCTGGTTAGCAGTCAAGTGCCTTAGCCACTATGCTACCAGATATGAGGATTATGTCTCATAAATTTTTCCATTTTGGCTTTGTGATTTTTCTACCTTAAATAGAACTCAGTTGTGTACATTTTAATCTCCCAAAACCATTAGTGAGAGTCTGAATGGAATTAGATTTTATTCATCGTTAATTATTAATGTTTCTAAGGGATGACTTACCTGCTGCTCTTGAAGCCTCCATTGACTGCTATGAGAAGTATAAAATACTACCAAGGATTCATGATGTCTTATGCAAACTGATAGAGAAAGGCAAGACCGATCTAATTCAGAAAGGTTAGTTACTTTCTAATTTCTTAACTATAGTTACTCTTTCCTTCTTGCTTATTTAATCTTACTGCATTACTGTGAAGAGAAAATTTAGCAGGAAGGCAAACACATCCAGAGACACTCAGTCACACTTCTGAATTGAAAAGGAAAAAAAATCAGGTGGATTTTCAGTAATGTAAATGTTTTTTATTTTAATAACCACATTTTGAAAAGCTGCTCCTCTTTTGATTTTGTGCTCTACTTTTTGGTGAACTTCCTTTATGGGGATTCTTTTACACTTAGCCCCACTAGTTCTCTCTTAAGGCACTTACTGCCAAAAAATGTGTCCTTTTAGCAAAGGGCTGTGGCAGAAGATTGGTTGATACAGCTATAATTTTTAAGTTATTCTAAGTACTTGTTTTCATTTTACTTATTTCCATACCACCCCACCCCTCACCCAAATCAACATGTGACCCCCAACTAGTCTGAAATATTCCCTCCCCTTCCATCCTGTCCCTGGTAACCAACAAAGTGACTTTCCTTCCCTGAGTAAGTCTTTCCTTGACTTTTTTACAATAATGGACTCATACAATATTTGTCCTTCTGTGATTGACTTATTTCACTCAGCATAATGTCCTCCAACATACTTGTTTTTAAGATGTATATATGCCCAGAACTGCATGTCGTATCATGCTTGTATGTATTTTTCCCTTCTAATATTTTCCTCTTTCTTCTCTAGCAATGGACTTTGTAAGCCAAGAACAAGGTGAAATGACAATGCTCTATGATCTCTTCTTTGCCTTCCTACAAACAGGAAATTACAAAGAGGCCAAGAAGATCATTGAGGTATGATTTTAACTACTGTATTGTAATTGTACAGCTGTTTAGACTCTTAATTAGAATACACTTTTAAAATTTAACCTTTAATTACACTTGTTCTGATTCATGTTAATAGCATTCAATCCCAATAGAGGGAAGAAAAAGAACTTGGCCAGCTTCTTTCTTATATATAATTATAGTTCAGAAAATGCAGTCTGGTTGTATATTGAATTTGTTTCCTGACTTTGTTAAATTCACTGTTATATATCAAAATGATATTTGCATATTGAATCTTGGATTCTGGAACAATTAAATTAAACTGGCATTCCTGGGTGTAAAGTTGCTAATCCTCTTTGCTTAGGAATTCTTTGTTCTTAAAAGCAGTAGAATTTAATTTGCTGCAGACCATGCTCAGATTTATGTGTAATGCTTGTCTACAAGTTAATCAGCCAAACAGGTGCTGTCTGCAACTGTTTGGCATTTAATTTAAAATTTCTTCTTCTTTTTTTTTTAAACTATGGTAAGCAGCTTATGGAAAGTGGTAGGTGACAAACCTGGCCTATTTAGGATTAGTATATTTTATCTAAGCTTGATTGAAATTTTGCTTACTGAAATTGATAAGTCAAAGAGCAACTATAATTCTATGTCCACTAAGAAAACAAAACATTTGACAGAAGATTTACCTGTTGGCTTAAGAAAAATGATTTCATGTGATTAAAATTGTTGACTTATATACATCAATAACCATGTTTCTCTCAGATCACACTTTGTCTTTACTCTATCCAAAATCACCTGTGGGGGATAGAACACAAAGGTGGTATTTGGCACCTCTATTTGTATACTGATGACTGCTTACAAAGAAATTTAAAATGTAAACGTAAACCCAGAGGATTATTATTGTTTCTCTGGCTGTTTTTCAAACAAAAGTCTAGTATGTTTTTCAAAGAAAAGTCTAGTATGAGAAAGGAGGACTGTGAAGTTAATTCAGAACTTTCTTCTCTTTCTGTCTTAGGGCTCAATCCACCCACTTGTCAAGGCAGTGGAATATACTTATGTTGAACAGCTGCTTCTGTAGCTTAAGCAGTTCATTTGTGTTTTCTGCAAAACTCTTGCACTAAGTATGTAGAGTGCTTCTGAAAATGAGAGGAGCCATCTGATTTTAGAGTTTTGTTCTGTATGCATGGTATCAGTGATAGGAGGCACTTCTCAGATAGAAGTGAAGCTCAGGTTTTCAAATAATAGCGGTGATAGATTCTACAGGAAGAATTCATTTGCCTCGCTTTATGTAATAAGCAAGGCATAGTAGAAAGAGCCAAAGGCACCTGAGTCAGTTCTCCTTTTACCATTTACTTGCTTATGTGATAATGGATAAGCTATTAAACCTTTCTAAGTTTCCACTTCCTCATGTACAAAGGGGAACAGAATACCTGTCTTTTAGGTTTAGTCACATACTATATATGTAAAGCAGCTTGCATGTTTCCTGTGTTATAGTAGGTGATCAATAAATATAATTCTTTTTTCTTCTTAAAGGTATGAATTGTATTGTATTCTTTAACTTCCCTACCTAATTCACAGTATGAATTAAGCGTAGCATAAGGTACACATTTGTACATGAATTGATAAGAAAAGACTGCCTCTTAAATTACTTTAGAGCTTTGCCAGTGTCCATTGAGGGTATTCTTTGAGGAGTGACTGTCTGCTGATGCCATGGAGTTTTCGTAGTAGGTGTGTGCAGTATTGGGTACAGGGTAAAGAGTAACTATTACAGAACTCCTGTAGTAGCCTGGGTAGAACAGCAAAGCCTGAAATGCTCTGAGAATCTACTGATGCACATTTTATGGTTAACTGGAAATGAATTAAAGATGTATTCTTTAGGTGGGAAGTTGCTTTTTTCACCATTAAAATTCAAAACCTGGGAGTTCTCTCTTAGAATTTTTAATGATTATTAACAATATAAAGAGTAATGAAAATTAGTAAAGTAGGAAATAATAAGTACTGAGGAACATTTTTGTCATTCACCAAAAAAGCAAGAATGTCTTATCAGTAGATATTGACTCTCTACAGTTGAATTTCCAAAACTAAATATACAACAGAGCTTTACATTTGATGTACTATGGGAGATAACAAGGTGGACCAGTCATAAAAATGCATTAAATGAAGAAAGGTTGAGGCAGGATTCATTGTATGCTCTGTTTTGTTTTAAAAATGAGTTGTTGAGTTCTTTTACATATATTATGTATCATATGTAATACATTTAATATAATTTTATATTTTATTTCTATATATGGATTTGTGGGAGGTGGAATTACACCTGGTATTTATTTTCTTCAAACTTATCTGTGTTTTTTTGAGTTTTCGGTAATGAGCATATAGTCTTACAATCAGAAGAAATGTCATATTCTTCCAAAAGAAGGAGAAAATGAATCACACTGAGATCAAACCCTGAAGGAGCTAATGTGAAGCTCTTTGAGCATTAGACTAATATGTAAAGATAACCATTATATAAGACTGAGAAGTGTTTACTGTATTTTAAAAGGTATAAATAGTACTGAACACTCGAGTGAAACTTATTCCTAGTGTAGGAAATTAAGTCATACTTTCTAGAGGAAATGGGGGGCATGAGGTAGGGTTTGATAGATATAGTAGTATTGTAACATTGAAGACTTTGATGGGGTTGAGAAGTACACTACAGGTAGAGGGAATACCATAAAAAAAGAAGTAAACAGAAGGAAAATCTGTAAGCAGTTCATTTGTCTGGAGGTGTAGGATTTGTGAGAAGTATTTTGCAAGAATAGATTGTTTCCAGATCTTAGAGAACCTTCAGTATTAGAATAAGTAAGTTGAAGTTAATTCAGAAAACAGGGAGCTCTGAACAGTATTGAAAATAAATGTATCTAGCAGAAGGATTGATATAGATTAAAGGGGGTCTGAAGCAGTGATATTTAAGGAGGATCTGAATTAGGATAGTGGTTGGGGGGTGGTTTTCAAGTCACTTTTCTTGGTCATCTCGAATGATACTTAATAATTAAAGTATAGGGACCTTAGCAGAAGGCTCTGGGCAGCACAAATGGTTTGCGCTCAATGACTAACCTAAAGATTGTTAGTTCTAATATAGTCAGCAGCACCACAGAAAAAAGGACTAGCGATCTGCTACCGTAAAGATTACAGCCAAGAAAACCCTATGGAGCAGTTCTATTCTGTAACACATGGAGTCTCCATGAAACTGAATTCACTCCACAGCAACAAATAGGTTTTTTGCTTCTTTGGTTGGTACGGATGGTTAACGTGCCTGGCTGCTAACCAAAAGGTTTAGAGGCTTGAATCCACCCAGAGATGCCTTGGAAGAAAAGCCTGGAGATCAACTTTTTTTATTGAAATATAATTGATGTACAGTGAAATACACAAAACAAGAGTGACATGGGTCAATTTTTTTTTTTTTTTACTGTTCCTGCACACCCCTGATAACCAACAAAGAATGTTTCCTTTCATATATAAACCTTTCCTTGACTTTTTACAATAATGAACTAATACTATATTTGTCCTTCTGTGATTGACTTATTTCACTCATCATAATGTCCTCCACGTTCATCCATGTTATGTGGTATTTTGCAGATTCTACATTATTCTTTAGTGTTGCATAGTATTCCATTGTGTGTATGTACCATAGTTTGGTTATCCGTTCTTCTGTTGATGGGCACTGTGGTGGTTATGTTTTTGTGTCAGCTTGGCTGGGCCTGGGTGAGTGGCTGGGCAGCTGGATGTAGTATTCCCAATGATTAGACTGGTAATCAACTCCATGGTGGAATCTACTGTGAGCAGCTGAGTAAGCTGCCTTAGGGAATATGATCTGCTTCCTGTATATAAGCAGAAGCCTTGGGGAATGGTCTCTAGCCTATGGCACTCTTAGACCCTGCATGTAGCTGTGTTGTTGTTCAGCAGCCTGCCATGCTCTGCCGACCTTGGGACTTAAAATGGACTTAAATTAATGGTCTGCCATGTGGTTTGGAACATCGGGACTGTGCCTTTTTACTAGTCAACCTTGGGTCTTCTCAGCCTCAGCAGCCAGCAGCTGTCTGAGTGAAGAAATGCCTCTAGCTCCAGGGGGATGGGAGCAGGAGGCAGAGCTGGACCCCAAGGTTGAGGGGCTTTCACCCAGCCCCTAGAGCCTGGCACTTTGAACTTGGACTTAAAGCTTCTAAATTGTAAGAATAAACTGTTTGTTAAAGGCCATCCCATTTGTGGTATATTTCTTTCAGAGCAGGACTAGGTAACCAGAACAGGCACCTAGGTTGTTTCCAATTTTTTGCTATTGTAAATAGTGCTGCGATGAACATGGGTGTGCATGCATCTGTTCTTGTCTTGGCTGTCACTTCGTTAGGATATATACCTAGTAATGGGATTGCTGGGTGAAATGGTATTTCTAATTCCAGCTTTTTAAAGAATCACCATACTGCTTTCCACAGTTGTTGTATCATTTTACAGGCCTACCAAGCAGTGTATAAGAGTCCCAATCTCTCCACATCATTGCTAACATTTGTTATTTTCTGTCTTGTTGAACTTTGCCATTAGTGCTGGGGTAAGATGGTATCTCATTGTTTTGATTTGCATCTCTCTGATGGCTAATGATTGTGAACATTTCTTCATGTGTTTGTTGGCTGCCTGAATATCCTCTTTGGTGAAGTGCCTATTCATGTCTTCTGCCCATATTTTAATTAGATTGTTTATCTTTTTGTTGTTGAGGTATTGGAGTTTTCTATAAATTTGAGAGATAAGCCCCTTGTCAGATATGTTGTTGCCAAGTATTTTTTTTCCCAATCTTCTCTTCTTACTCTTTTGGCAGTGTAATTGCAAACAACTTCTAAAAAATCAGCCACTGAAAATCCTATGGAGCACAGTTCTACTCTAACACATTCATCATGAGTTAGAATCTACTTGACAGCACTGCTGCTGAAACAAGGGTGAATTAACAGAGATAAGCTAAGCTCTCACTTAGATCTGATGTAGTTTCTCCCACCAAGAGTCCCTGTAGTTTACATTGGCATATTTCATTTGAAACTTCTTAATAAAACACTTTAACTAAGGTGATGGATAGCATTTGAGAGGCTTCACAGTTTAACCATTCCTTCTTGTCTCCTTCCCGTTCCTTTAATTATCGATCATGACTCTTACAGTCTAGTTGGTGATGTTGTTGTTGTTGTTATGTGCCGTCGAGTCGGACCTGACTCATAGCAACCCCTCCTTGGGTTTCCAAGGCAGTATCACTACGGAAGTAGATTGCCCCATCTTCTTTCCGAGGAGTGTTTGATGGATTTGAATCACTAGCCTTCTGGTTAGCAGTCAAATGCCTTAGGCACTATGCTACCTGAGCTCCCATATAGACTTTAAAATAAGAATCTATAAAATGTCCTAATTCCTTAAGGGAAAGGACCTATTTCAGACTAGGTCTTTCTCAGAAAATAATGTTTGGAGTGAGAACTAAAGAATAAATCAGGAGCCAGTCACATGAGTAGAAATAAGAGCAATCTGGGCAGAAGAAAAGCTCCATCTTTTAGAATTCTTACCAGATAACACTAATAAGACCACATTTTTAAACTTCTGTGTGACGTTCTTACCAGTGTTTGAACACAACCCTTTGTTTCTTCTGCAGTTTATCCTGCAGGCTACCCATTCCTGGTTACTTACAGTGTTCTTCTTATGCCCCATTGTCATATGAGATGTATCATTGAAGACAGGTTCACAAATTCTTGTATTTACAAACTTTCAAATCAAACCCACTGCCATTGGGCCAGTTCTGACTCATAGCAACCCTTTAGGATGTCGTAGAACTGCCGTGCCCCATAGGGTTTTCAAATCTTTAGGAAGCAGACTGCCCCATCTTTCTCCCATGGAGTAGCTTGTTGTTGTTGTTATGTGCCGTCGAGTCAGATCCGACCCATAGCGACCCCTCCTTGGGTTTCCGAGGCAGTATCACTACAGAAGTAGATTGCCCATCTTCCTTCCGAGGAGTGGCTGGTGGGTTTGAACCACCAGCTTTCTGGTTAGCAGTCAAGTGCCTTAGCCACTATGCTACCAGAGCTCCCTTTTGATTCACAGGTGAATGCATTAACCACTGTGCCACCAAAGCGCCTTTTTATAAACCTAGATAAGAATATCAGATAAATACAGTTTGTGAAGTATATTATCTCACCAGTTGTGGTGCGCAATCTGATTTTTTCCCCTGTGTAAGTGAAACTTGCATGTTGTTTTATGCCATGTGTAAAGACCTATTATTAATATCATTACCCACTTAATTATTAAACTCTTTGTGGGTTTTTCTTCCTTTTATTCAGTGTATATTTCTTTTATATATAATTGAAATGAATCATAACTTAATACTTTTTCTTTATTCTGCAGCACTGCCTCTCTATTTCTCCACATGTAATCAAGGACTCTTCTGGGCATTATTTTTATTTGTTACATCATTCCATTCTATAAATAAACTAAAATTTATTTTCTCTTTTGAGAATAAATAATAATCATATCTTTACGTATAGATATATTTAGTCATTAGATCATTTACTTAGAGTTATTTCTCAGAAGTGGGTTAAATGTATTTCTTGTCCCTGATACATAGACAAAACTTTTTATGTCTTTATTAATGAGAAGACCTCATTTATGGTTCATAGTAGCAGAGATTGAACTAAAACCCAGGTCTCCTCAGGTCTAGTCCAACAAAAATGAGATGATATTTCTCTGTAAGCAAAAAGTTGACTTAATTTTTTTAGTGGAGTACCTTATTTTTTTTAATATATTTTATTGAACTATAATTTATGTACAGTGAAATACACAAAACTAAAGTAACATGGGTCAATGGATTTTTTTTTTTCTTTTTTTGCAGTGTTTGCTCCCCTCCCCTCCCAACACTGGTAACCAACAAAGAAAGTTTCCTTCCATATCTAAACTTTTCCTTGACTTTTTCCTATAATGCACTAATACAATATTTGTACTTCTCTGATAGAATTATTTCACTCAGCGTAATGTCCTCCAAATCCTGGTATGTAGTGGTTTGCAGATTCTACACTATTCTTTAGGGTTGCATGCTACTCTATTGTGTATATGTACCATAGTTTGGTTATCCATTCTTCTGTTGATGGGCACTTAGGTTGTTGCTGTTGTAAATAGTGCTGCAATGAACATTGGTGTACATATATCTGTTCTTGTCCTGGTTTTCACTTCCTTAGGATATGTACCTAGTAATGGGATTGCTGGGTCAAATGCTATTTCTAATCCAGCTTTCTAAGCAGTCACCATACTGCTTTCCATAGTGGTTGTATCATATTATAGTCCCACGAAGCAGTGTATGAGAGTCCCAATCTCTCTACATCATTGCCAGCATTTGTTATTTTTTGTTTTTTTGCACTTTGACATTAGTGCTGGGGTGAGATGGTATCTCGTTGTTTTGATTTACATCCCTCTGATGGCTAATGATCGTAAGCATGTCTTCATGTTTTTGCTAGCCACCTGAATATCCTCTTTGGTGAAGGGTCTATTCATGTCTTCTGCCCATTTCTCAATTAGATTGTGTGTTAACACTGGGTTCTCTAGAGAAACAAAAGCCAGTAAATCTTATATATATGTATATATAGAGAGAAATTTATCTTAGGAAAATGTCTCACACGCTTATAGAAGCTGGCAAGTCCAAAGTTCCTGGATCAAACGTCAAGCTGGAGGCTTTTCCTGGATCTTGCAACCTCAAAGCTGGCAGGCAGTACACAGGCTGTTGATTTCAACGAATGATACATCCACAGTCTCTAGGCCAAATGGTGGACTGTTCACTCACGGACAATTGTAGGCAGCACAACAGAATCCCGATCCACAGAAGAATGTCTCTCTTCCCAGGATGTCCTTGGATATACTGGAAGCAGGCCACACCCCTAGGGAAACTCCCTTTCAACAGATTGGCCATTCAGAACATAGTTATCTGATCCCATCAACAGTTCAAACCACACAGAATTGTGGTCCAGCCAAGTTGACACACAGCTCTAACTATTACAGATTGTTATCTTTTTGCTGTTAAGGTTTTGGTGTTTTCTATAAATTTGAGAGATAAGTCCCTTGTCAGATATGTCATTGCTGAATAATTTTTCCCGATTTGTAGGTTTTCCTTTTGGAGAAGTCTTTTGAAGCACATAAAAATTTAATTTTGAGCAAATCCCATCAATCTAGTTTATCTTTAGCTGTTTGTGCATTTTTGGTTATGCTTGACAGTCTATTTATGCGATAAATTGTTGTTGTTGTTGTTATGCGCTGTCGAGTTGGACCCAAGTCACAGCGACCCCTCCTTGGGTTTCTGAGGCGGTATCACTACAGAAGTAGATTGCCCAGCCTTCCTTCTGAGGAGTGGCTGGTGAGTTTGAACCTCCAGCCTTCTGGTTAGCAGTCATGTGCCTTAGGCACTATGCTACCAGAGCTCCCATGGCATAAATTAGGGCCCCTAAATTTGCACCTAGTTTTTCCTTGAGAAACTTTATAGTTTTAGGTTTACATTTAAGTATTTGATCCATCTGGAGTTAGTTTTTGTTTATGGTGTGAGGTACAGATCTTGTTTCCTTTTTCTCCAAACAGATACCAGTTTTGGCAGCACCATTTGTTGAAGAGACCACCTCTTGCCCATTTAATGGTCTTCAGCTCTTTGTCAAAAATCAGCTGACCGTAGATTGATGGATCTATTTCTGGGTTCTTAGTTCTGTTCCGCTGGTCTATATGTCTGTTGTTGTACCAATACCAGGCTGTTTTAACTACTATTGCTGTATAGTACGTTTTGAGATCTGGGAGTGTGAGACCTCCTACTTTGCTGTTGTTCTTCAATAATGCTTTGCTTATTCAAAGTCTTTTTCCATATAAAATTAGTGATTTGTTTTTCTGTGTCCATAAAGGATGCTGATGGGATTTGGATTGGGATTGCATTGAATGTATAGATTGCTGTGGGTAGTATTGACATTGTCACAGTGTTCAAACTTCCTAAGTGGAGTACCTTTTAAGGTACTTCATTAACCTCCCAGGAAGGGAATGTTGCAGATTATGTAAGTAAAGTAGCAAAACAACATTTGAATAATTCATTCATATTTTTTTTCTTCCTTTTTTTTAATACATTTTATTGAAATATAATTTATGTACAGTAAAATTCACAAAACTAAAGTGACATGGGTCAATGCATTGTTTTTGCACTGTTCTCTCCCCTCCCACCCCTGGCAACCAACAAAGAAAGTTTCCTTCCATATATAAACCTTTCCTTGACCCTCCACAACAATGAACTAAAACTATATTTGTCCTTCTGTGATTGACTTGCTTTACTCAGCATAATGTCCTCCAAGTTCATCCATATTATGCGATGTTTTGCAGACTCTACATTATTCTTTAGTACTGCATAGCATTCCATTATGTGTATGTACCATAGTTTGGTCATCCACTCTTCCACTATAAATCTTAGAGATAAGTCCCTTGCCAGGTATGTAATTATCAGCAAATATGAATTTGTTGCTGTCATTTTTGTTACGTGTTTTTTCATGGGTCGGTTTCTTTGTTCCATATAATTTTCTGTGCTGAGCTCAGTTTGTTTATGAATCATGTTATCACTTCCTTCATTGCTGTTGTTTTAGTATTTGCTGAATATTTATGCTGGTCCTCTTTCTTGGTGTGAAGGTTAATCATTTTTCTTTGAGGTAACCCTGTGATTCATAGTTTGCAAATTTAGAACAGTCCATTCTATCTTGTAATTGTCTTGACTTCCTGACCATCTAGAAGTTCTGTATCAACACAGTTTTTTCTCTTTTTGGTTTGTAGTTGTCCTCATTTGTCAATTGATGTCTCTGGTTCCCTGTTTATAATCTTGTAGGCTTATTTACTTTGGATACTTCCATAGCTGGCTTGGTTTCTTGGTTATATCATCATGTGTGTTAATGGTCAGTTGTTGTT